>NC_138893.1:26078478-26083478 GCF_965194825.1 Balaenoptera physalus | reverse complement strand
GTGTGGAGCGAGAGAAGGAGGGAGGGAGAGAAGCGAGTGTGAATATAGAACGTGTGTGTGTAGTAGTAGTAGCCATAGTAGTAGGTAGTAGTAGTAGGCGGTGGTAGTAGTAGATAATGGTAGTAGGTGGTAGTAGTAGGTAATAGGTATTAGCAGTAGTAGGTAGTAGTAGTAATAGGTAGTGGTGATAGTAGTGATAGTAGTAGGTAGTGGTACTGGTAGTAGTAGTAATAGGTAGTGGTGGTGGTAGTAGTAATAGTAGTAGGTAGTGGTAGCGGTAGTAGTAGTAATAGGTACTGGTAGTAGTGGTAGTAGTAGGTAGTGGTGCTGGTAGTAGTAGTAATAGGTACTGGTAGTAGTGATAATAGTAGGTAGTGATACTGGTAGTAGTAGTAATAGGTAGTGGTGGTAGTAGTAGTAATAGTAGTAGGTAGTGGTAGCGGTAGTAGTAGTAATAGGTACTGGTAGTAGTGGTAGTAGTAGGTAGTGGTGCTGGTAGTAGTAGTAATAGGTAGTGGTGGTAGTAGTAGTAGTAATAGTAGTAGGTAGTGGTAGCGGTAGTAGTAGTAATAGGTACTGGCAGTAGTGGTAGTAGTAGGTAGTGGTGCTGGTAGTAGTAGTAACAGGTGGTAGTAGTAGGTGGTAGTAGCAGGAGGAGGTGGTCGCCATCCACAACAGCTTAGGCACACTTAGCAACTCGTCAGACCACATGCTCATTGCCCACCTGCTGGCACAGATATTCAGGTGAGTGAACCAGTCTGGCCAGAGTAGAGAGGGCAAGAAGATGATGGGGCGATGAGACCAGAAAAAGGAACTGCAAATGCAGGAGAGCAGACAAACCGCAACTCACCTTTCCTGTGTCTGCTGCGGGTCCCATTCAAGAACCCCCCTGCCCACCCTTTCTATCTCCCTGAGCTCTTCCAATACGTGGTTCTGCCCCTGCATGCCTCAGCTCTGCATTGCACATCATGTTTCCAGGAGTAAATATACACGTGAGCATCTTCATGTGTGGGGCTCTCTGTCCACGGAGTGTACTCGGGAGAACAGTCACTCCCCAGCCTGGCAACGGAGGTGCGTATCCCAGGCCAGGCTACAGAGTCTGGCTGTGAATCTTAATGCCAGCCTTTGCTCCCAAGGAACTTCACCATGCCCATCCTCACATACCTCATCTGTAAAATGGGTAAGTAACAGCATCTCCCTCAAAGGGACATTACACGATCACAGGAAGTGCTCAGCTCACTGGTGCGTGGTAAGTGCCCAGCGAATGAGATGTAGTGGGAAACCTTTGGTAGCAGCAGCAGTACCAGCAACAATTGTGTGATTTATCATCGCTCATCCTCAGTTTCCCTATCTGTAGAATGGAGACTACAGCCTCGATTCTGCCTGAGTTTCGTGTGGATTAGGATAATGTACGTAAGGGGCCCGGCATATAGTAGATGCTCAACTTATTTTGTCTGTGAGCAACAAGCCTATATATTTATATCCCCAGAGAGCCTTGCCTGATGTAATAGACACTCCACAAACACTGGACTCATTGAGAAGATAATTCCTTGCGGCAATTACATGTATTCATACTGATACAAACTAACTCCACTCACCCATTTAAAGAGAAATAAAAACAAAAGATGAAGCTTCCCTGATGGCAAAGGAGCATCCAGTCAACAGGCATCACTTTGCAGAGCCCCGTGGGGCAAGGCCTGAGGTTCTCAATGGCACGTCTGTGTACACGCTTCCGTCAGAAGGACTATTCAATCTGCCTCGCCTCATTTTTAAAAGTTTGCAGGTTTTCAGGCTCCAAAAGTATCATTATATTTGGAATGGAATTTTTCCTCCTCCACCAGCGATGTAATAAAATCTCCGAGTCTGAGAAAAAGTCAGGAAAGTTCAAATGTCAACCAGGTTAACATTAAAATTGTTAGAAAACAGGAACCGTAATTTGGGGATTGAAAAAGAGGTAGAATTCATGTTGTAAGTGCAAGTGATCTGGAAATAGATGTTTATCTTGGCCATTTTCAGGGAAGTGACATCATATTGCACATCTACTGGGATATTAGTTCTGCGTTTTTCAATCCAGATTTTGGCACTAAAGTTGGCAAAATGAGACCATTTTGTTAAACTGGCGTCCACCTCCCCAGCCCATTACAACACACCTATGACACGACTTGAGAACAATGGGTGAAAAATGCGCTATAAAACAGGAATGGCCTGCTTCGTGTAAAGTGGATTTTATAGTGCAGGTGTACCTGCATTTATCGATACTGTGAAGCAGCAAGATCGTGCTGCTGTAAAGCATAACATTTGTTTAAAAAGAGAGAAGGAGAAAGAGAAAAACATATCCACCTATTAATTTAAAAAAACGTGATCACAAAGCATTCTCAAGCCAACTGGGCACTTTATAAAAAACATTTGCCATTTTATCCTCTGACGTTTTCTACATTTATTTCAGAAGCTTCCTAAGATATGTGAAACAGAAAGGCAATTTGGGGGAGAAAAAAGAAAAAAGGGCTTTGTTGAACTGTAAAAGCAGTTTCCATGCCCCTCTCAGGAAAAGCCAGATACTTAAGTGCCTGGAACCGGTGAACGTGGGTGAACTGTCACGGGGTGGTGGGCTTGGCGGTGGGCGGGAGGGCTGCCCATCTCGGGTAGGAATGGGAAAAACTCCGAATAGGAAATCCTGCAGGAGTTTTTATTGCCTATTTCCTTTCGGGAAGATGGCATTGTTTCTGCCTACAATGACTAGGGAAGGGTGTAAGCTGGATGGCTTGACAGCATCCTTCAAAGCTCCCGCTGGCTGCAGGGGTGGGTGGTGGCGGAGCAGGTCTGAGCTATTTATAAGTAAGATCGTGCCGGTGCCCAAGTTTCCCTTCCCTAGAAAGGGTTTTTGGCATCGTGTTTTGATTAAGAAAACACAATGCAAGGGTATCTCCCTGCTTGCAGCGCTCTGTGTTTAAAAGTCAAATTCTTGCCCCTCCTACCGGCAACAGCTCCAAAAGCACTGCTCTGAGCGGTCAGGCCAGCGGACCCCCCACCTGCTCCACAGGCCAGGAAAGGGCAGCTTTGAACATTTCCTCTCCTTCTCCTTGACACATTCTTTACCAAAAACCATTCTCCAATGTCAGTGGACTCGGACACAATAGAATTCCATCCGCCGGGTTAAAGGAGGGCGCACATTTAGAGTGACAATAAAACAAATGTTTAAAAAACACATTATTGGTTTCATTTAAATCCTGCTCTCTGTTCCTCCTCGGCGCCAAATGCCGTCCGCATGCTCCGTGCAGATGTTGTCACAGCTGCAGAGCTGACAGTCTGCAGTGTGGGCCCCACCGCTAGGGATCCCAGCGGAGTGACCCAGCACGATAGGAGGCAAGGACAACGGCGGCAGAGGGGGACTCTCTCCCCAACACAAAGCTGAGTGCAGCACTACCCTGCCACCAGCCTTGCCGTGGCTCCCTACTGCTGCTCTTCGGAAAACTCGCTCAGCGGAGCTCTGCTTCATTCTCAAAGCTTGCCTGTCTCCACTCTCCTCCTTCCGCCAGCTATAGATGCTCCAGCCAGGCCTGCCAAGCTACTTAGAGAGGCGCACAGCAAAGCAAACTGTTCCCGGCTCACTCTTTGAAATGCTGCCCCCATCTTGTTGGCCTGGCAAACTCCTCTTCATCCTTCAAAACCCTACGCAGCTTCTCCTCCTCTGTGAAGCGTTCCTTGACCCAACCATAGTCAAAGTTAATCCTTCTGCACAACATCTGCATTTAGATATCCCTCTTACGTGTTCTAGTTATTGCAGTGTCATATCAGGGTCCAGATCCGTGTCCACGTGTCTGCCCTTGGGGATCCCCCAGTCCACTGGTGAGGCAAAGCCTGGGTTTATTAAACCTTTTATCCTCCACACCTGGCATGGTGTCTGGCACAGACAGATGTGGAAAGAAGAGAAGGAGCGAAGGAAGGCAGGGACCAAAGGAAGGTTGGGGGTGAAAGGTAAGGAATTACACCCAGTCGTGCCACCTCCAGTGTGAAAACACACCCAGGAAGCTAGCTTTGGAGCTACTGAGTGATCTCCACGGTGGGCTTCTCTACTTGTCTCCTCCTGAAAGTCTGTAGAGGGCGAGAAGGCTGAGGTTAACTTTGTGCTGAAGAAACCAGAGCCCTCACAGCCAGAGAGCCAGTGCCTTCTACTTCACGTGACACATATTTGTCCTGCATCTACTGGGTGTCAAGAACTCAAAAAGTAATATCTCAGTCAGAAAAGAATGTGAAAAAGACAGGAAACTGAGCCTCTAAGCAAGCTCCACTGTCCTTCTCTTGTGTATTCAACTGCAGGCCTCTTGTTGATGCTCTAAATGTGACATGACACCGCATGTCACATACCCACAAAATGGCTGCATTGCACCATGTCACCATTCCTGTACTTTGTCCTCAGCGTATCACGCCTCAATCTAATCATACAACCCAAGATTTGCAGTGGACTACTGAAACAGGAAATGCAGTCTATAAATAACCTAAACATGGGGACGTAGAAAATTTGAAAACTTGTTTTTTTAATTTAAAAACAAAAAGGTACAGTTATGTATGCAGCTACCTAAGACTAGGGCATCACATTTGGCCAATGTCACGCCTCCATAAAAATGCTACCAAAATTCTAATGCAATAGTGATTTTCTGCATGGCCCTTCTGTCTGCAGGTGTGTGGTCATGAATATTTTTAAAACTCTTCCTAATCTAGAATTAACTTTTACAAGAGGATTCACAGTGCCATGGAAATATTCCTGTACCGAGAGGCAAAAGCCTCCATATAATCTCGTCAACGAGTGTCTGACCTCTTGCAAGTTATTCAACTTCTTCCTGTCTTTGATTTGTCCCTAACTGTACTACTTATAGAAGTATTCCTTTCTCTTCTTTAAGTACATACTTATTACACCATGAACTTATGAGATTATAACTAAAATGCTACTAAATACAATGACAATAACCCAATAATAAAAACAGTGACGGGGAAGAGAGGAC
>NC_138893.1:25835978-26073478 GCF_965194825.1 Balaenoptera physalus | reverse complement strand
CTGCTGAGGTCTGCTAACGTCCAGAAGTGGCAGCTAGATCCGAAGCATCAAAATCAATGAAAAACAGATCGAGCAGGATATCTTTAGTTTGGGGCGTCTGTCGTTCTACAGCCCCTCCTATCAATGCCTGGCATCCTCCGAGCTCACCTGGGGTCGCGAGGGCTGCCTCGGGAGCTGTGTGCACACTGACCCACCAGCGTGTGACACAGCACTGCTTTTTGGCTAACTACTAAGTAGTTTCTATAGTGATAATGATGTAGCATGTGCACCTATTGGGAATATATAAAATTAGAGAGAATTTCTGTTTGCTTTGGTCCTCTTTCTAGAGTAATTACAGTAACTGCCATTCATTCCTGTTCTGTTGCCCTGATTATTCTAGAGTCACCAGAATAACCTGGCTATTAAGGTTTAGTCATGCTAAGGAACATACGGCAAAGTGACAACTTGTCATGTTGGCATTATCAATGCTGGAGAATCCTCATGCCGTGGATCCAATTTTCACACTATTTCCGAGTACTTAACTTGAGCTGGTGGGGACATGCAGCCCTGGAAGGCCACTGAGTAGTTTCTAAATTTGTTTCCCCTTTAATTATGGCAAAAGCGTGCAATTCTGTTTGGTATTTCTTTGATCATTTGACTCCAAAAATGTGCAGTTTGTTAAAGCCCATCAAGAAAAATCCTTAGCATCTCCAAAAGAGGTGAGCTGATCAGGGGGTGGTCACCCCTGTCTGTTTCCCACATGAGGGATTTTCAGTTTCTTGGGTCAACATCAGAGTCGGGCATTACATCAGCTCTAGCACCTTCCGGGAAGAGTTGTGTAACAAGATGATTTTGAGGGAGAAAGCCCCAACTTGGGTAAAGAATGCCAGACCACACACATACACACACACACATACAACCACTGGAAATGATGTTTAGGGACAAAACAGACACAACGATGACATCAAAACTCACTCAAACACTTGTAGGTGCAAAAAGGTTCCTACTGTTCCTTATTTTCCATTATTTGGGGCACAGGCATGCTTTCCTGGGCTTGGAGAAAGTATGATTGCACATGTCATGCAAAGATTGGAAAGATATAAAACAAAATAACCGAGAAAAAGTTATCATTGAGGACTGACGGGCTGTGCAGTTTTGCTGGAGAGGAATCACAGAGGCAAGGGGGAGAAAAGTGCAGCATGATATTAATACCTGCCTAAGTGAAAGTCATTGTAAAAGAGGCGACACCTTGGAGAGCCCTGTTTTCCTTACTCTGCGGTCTGCTCTTGGCTGTAGTTAGGTCTTCCTGATATGGCCCACGGAGCAAAATGCCTGATGACTCATGGAGCAGATCTGAGCAAGGAGGCAGACCCCTCGGCACCAGAGCGGGAGCTGGCAGCCCAAGGGCAGATAAGCGAGCATGCAGGAAATCCTCCCCATCACAGGAGAGGGGCTGCCGAGGGCTGGCCGCTGCTGCCGTGTGGTGACACAGGCTGGAGAGAGGCAGCAGCAGGGAGGGGGCAGAAGAGGACCGAAGGAGTCCAGGAGCATCTCCAGTTTTTCTAGCACAGCTTAGAAGTGCTGCATCCCCTTGGCCATCCAATATCCCTCAAGGGCCAGCCAGTGGAGGGACTCAGAAGAGCTGACAGCCTGGCCATGGTGTGTGTCTCTTGGGAACCAAAGAAGGAAAAGGATGAGAGTGAAAGGTGAGGAAATGAAGAGACTGACCACCATGTGAGGCGAGAAGCACCCCCAGATCAAACAATGCAACAGCCTAATACGTGGATAACTGATTATCTTTCATTAACGGACTTGGTTTCTTAGAGCACTTTTAGGCTTACAGAAAAGTTGAGCAGAAAATACGGAGTTCCCATATGCTCGCTTATCCCACCTGCCCCACTTCCAGTGAACCAACGACGAACCAATATTAGTCCATTATTATTAACTAGAGCCCATAGCTTACATTAGAGTCACTCTGTGTTGTGCATTCTGTGGGTTTGGACAGATGCATGATGGTGTGCATCTGCCATTACAGAGTCATATAGCACTGCCCTAAAATCCCCTGTGCCCCACCTACTCATCCCTCCCTCCCTCCCTCCCTCCCCACCCCCAAGCACCAGCAAGCACTGATCATAACTGTTTTTGTTAAAACCCTGTCCAAGTACTTACCATGTACCCAGGACATTCCAAGATCGACACACTGGTTTAGTCAATCTCATACCGACCTAGGAGGAAGTAATTATTCCGACCCTCATCTTACAGGTGAAGATAGAGCACAGAGAGTATGTGACTTGCCCAAGGTCACACAGCTGGTGAATGGATGAAATGAAACCTGCCACCTGGCCCCGAGTCCTAAATGTGTACCGTGTCTGAGCGTGGGACGGGGCAGGAAAGCAACAGTCGCCACCGTCCTGTGCTTGCTACTAAAAATTAAAGACATCAGGTTAAAAAATTTTTTGTGTTAGCTCCTTTACCAGGCAGATCACAAATAATAATGCCTTGCCCATCAACCCCTTCTCTGGTAACACAGACTCAATGCCATCACATCTCAAAATCAGCAAATGTCGGCAGAGCACCGGCTATGCACTGGACCCCTCCCAGCCTCTGACCAGAGTTGTCATACAGAATTCTCAAAGCAACCCCTGGAAGGAGACGCTAGTATACACTCCCCCTCCCCCGACCATGGTACAGAGGAAAGGACTTGGCTGTGGAATGCTTTGGTAATTTGCCGAATCCGAACACCTGGTCGATGGTGAGCTAGAGTTTGAACACGGAGGTGCAGCCCCTGCCCTGCTCTGACCACTTTGCTCTATCATGTCTGGACTGAATTGTCCGGAAGTGGTCAGGCAGGTCATTCAGCATCTCTGGGCCAAAGGTTTCTGTGGGTCTTTCCAACCTGAATCCCCTCTCAATCAGCTGTTTTAAAGTCCCCAAGTGCATAAGACGTGTATTAGGCAAATCCACTTCAAAAGCTGGAAATGTTGGTTCTTCTCCAGGAAAAAAGACTTGGGTGTGACCTGGGCCAGGAATGCAACCCTCACTGGGCTGGCCTGGCTCCTAGCTGCCACGGGATACCCGAAGCGCTGCCAGGAGCAGCGGCCAGCCCAGTGGCCGTGATGCCGGCGGGGCAGGGAGACAGGCGTGGACACTGGGGCCATTTTCCCACACCTCCCCAACCCAGGCCTTCACGCTGCTTCCCTCGGCAGGTCCCAGGCCCCTCACATGCCGCTGCTGCTGTTGGAAAGGAGTCTGACACAGCCTGAGCCTCCTCTAGGGGTGCCACCGGGTGGGACCAGCAGACAAGACTGCGTCTGGCAATGCTTGTGTGGTGGAAATGGTTGTGGAAGAAGCACTGGTCCTTGCCAGTGTGCTGCAAATGGGAAAGGGCGAGGAACACGAGACTTCCTTTCGGGGGTCATCCTGCTGGCTGTGGACCCAGTCGACTACTTGGATGGTGAGTGATGGGTCTTGGGTTCATTGGAGGAGGAGGGGGAGGAGGCTGGTCCCGCTTTCCCGCTTGGTTTCTTCCCGGTAGATGAAGCCTACATCAGCCTGATTGTAAAAGGGCCAGATTCTCCTTTAGGAGGACGGAGACCCCTGCTGCCCGCCCACGTGGGTGAGCTGAGCTCCCACAATTCCTCCCAGGCCTGTCCTCTCATCAGGACCCGGAGCGGAGGCCGATGCCTGCTTATTTATGAGACCACACAGCCGTCACGCGCCTCGGCTTCAGGAATTAACCCTGCTTCCAAGGCCAATCAATCCCCATCCCCTCACCTGGTCCCCACCTGGTCTGGTCCTCCTCACACCCCCGGTCCCAACAAAGCCTTTCAGATTTCAAATCAGACACATCGATCGAGTGTTCTTGGGTTCGACCTCCTCGGCCCTCAGGAAACTCATTTTGCCCAAGTCCTTGCACGTCCGTCCGCATCCCGACCCCTCCCTTAGGGACGGCAACGATGGCCCCGGGCAAACGTCATCCCAGCCATGGGAGGGGAGGTGGCACTCTGCCAGTGCCCAGAGGCCTGATGACACTCAGAGCATCCAGCCCGACCAGAGCAGGAGCAGGGTGGGGAGGAGGACAGCTCAGGAGGGAGGCGTGATGGGGAAGGTACCTTGTAAGCCCTTCCCAGCAGAGACAGGGAGCAGAAAAAGAAACGGGGGTCACATGTGTGGGCCGGCCAGCTTCCATTCAGCGTTGACTGAGAACATGCTTTCTTCAGGCACTGAGCTCGCTTCTAATCATCCGATGATGGCTGGCCAAGGGAACAGGCATGTGAGTAGCCAGGATGTGGGGATTCCTGCAGTGAGAAATGGAGCTCAAGGTGTAAATGGGGGGGATTTCTTTCCACCTGAGATGGCCACTTCCCCCATGCTCCAGCTTGGGTAACAAGGATTATCCACGTGTGTTCTATAATCTACCAGCATCCCATAAGGTGGTGGAAGGGATAGAAAGGTTTGGTGTTGAAGAAAGTTTCCAAGGTGCTGTATCAGCACAGTTCAAGTGTTACTGAGTGCAAAGCTGACGTCACGGAGGATCGCCAAGGCCGGCTGGCACGACCATGGGGTCCTGAGACCCACTTCTTCAAAGGACACATCCAAGGGTTGTCCATGGCGCACCCTTAGGACACCTCTGAGTTTGATTCCACACCTCCAGCTGGTATGATCTGTCCTTCAAACTGTCTAACTCTATCTCCTGTGCTCTCCCTCTTCACCGCCAGCTCACCTGCAGAAAATCGTCCCCAATTCTACCAAAAGGCAGTTTTCCAGAGATTCTGGCAAAGGTATTCCATCCTGAGCCCTCTGAGAAAGTCCCAGCTGCCCTTCAGGCATCGGGATCATGTTTGTGTGACTGTTATAACCACCTCAAGGACTAAATGGCTCTTAATTTGATGTAAAAATGAAATGGCACAAACTCTTCTTCTGTTTTCCTATCTGTAACTTGAAGATCCCATTACCACCTACTTCATAGAACTGCTGTGATGGCTAAATTCACGGATGCCAGGAAATACAGGGTGCCCAGGTAAAAACAGACTTTCAGATACACAAGGAGAGATTTTTAGGGTGAGTAGGTCCCAAATATTGTGTGAGACCGACTTATGCTAAAAACCTGTTGTTTATTTGAAATTCAATTTAACTGGGCATCCAGTATTTTTATTTGCTAACTCTGGCCCTGATTAAATCATACAAAGCACTTTGCAAGGTGATGAATAGTCACATGAATGGTCTGGAGGATAGTTAATGACAGTGATATTTGCTCACAGGTCAGTCTCTGATCCTGGACGATGAGTTTCCAGAGGGAAAGGAACCTCTTATTTTCATCTCTGACTCCTCAGTGCCTGAGTCAGGAGCTGGAATGTGGTTCACGTCAGCAGATTTTGAATTAAATGGTAGCTTTGAAATCAGTGCTTCTCCGAAGGATGACGGTACACAGAGGCGATTTGTTATCAATAAAATCCTCCCTTCCTTTTCACTCTTCTGCTGCCCTGTAACCCGAGTGGTTAGTTCATTATGACTAATTCAGTAAATAGTGGTGCTATTTGCGGTGCTGCCCCACTCCTGACCCCAACTGGGCATCTTACCATCTACGGGGATAAGGAGACGTATCGCAGGCAGACCCTGCCCCAGGGGAACGCAGGCCCAGCAGACGGTGGGGAGGCAGCAGCGTAGCTCTGTGGTGAGGGATGAGAAGAACTTCTCTGGGGGTCGGTAAGGGTTGGGTGGGCATCCTCAGCTGAAGAAAAGCTTGAGCAAAAGCACCGAGAACGGGAAGAGCAGCTGGGGGTGCTATAACAAATTACCCCAAACAGGGGTGCTTAAGGCAGCAGAAATTATTCTCTCACAGTTCTGGAAGCGGGAAGTCTGACATCAAAGTATCGGCGGGGCTCCCTCCGGGGCTGTGGTGGAGAATCGTTCTTTGCCTTTCCGGGTTCTGGTGGCTTCCAGCGCTCTGAGGCTTGCAGTCCCATCACCCGACTCCTCCTCCGTCTTCACACGGCCTCTCTCCTCCTCCTTGGGTTTCTCTTACCAGGAGAGCCACGATGGGATTTGGAATCCACTCTAAATCCGGGTGATCTCATCTCAAGATCCTTAATTTAATCACATCTGGAAAGACCCTTTTCTCCAAATAAGGTCACATTCACAGGTTCCAGAGTCAGGGTGTGGACACGTGTTTCTGGGGCCACCATTCCCCCCACCACCATGGGGGGGCGAGGAGCCCCCAGAGATGAGTTAGGAACTGTGGGTGGAGCCTGGCTCTAAAGGGGTTTCTAGTCAAGGCTGAGGAGTGTGGGGTTGACACACAGGCTTCAGGAGCCCCTGAGGGTTTCCGCCTGGGACTGACTTGCTCAGAATCGTGTTCTGAGAAGCAGGCTCTGGTGCCAGGCTAGAGGGGAGCTGGGAAGGGCTGGCCGAGAAGGGTGTGCAGAGACAAGGGGCTCCGGAGATGCCGTACTTCCCTCCTGGGCCCACCTGCAGCTGGTCCAACGGCTCCCCACTCCACGAGGCTCCTTGAAGGTGGCTCAGGCCTCTGCCTACAGACGGGAGAACAAAGCTTTCAGTCTAATACAAGTTTCACAGATTATGTCTCTGTTTTTATGAGGCTAAAGGAAGCAAATCTCAAAATCGTGGAAGCCACAAGACTTCCCTGTGCCGCTAGCATGAAAGGATCCCTCCCCCTGTGCTTGGAAGGAGCTGGGAAAAAAACACCTGGATGCATCATTGAAAGAAAAATCAACCTTAGGGGTCTAGAGGTGTTCAAGGTGTCTCAGCATCCCCTTCCCCTGAACCACTCATGACAAAGCAGCAAGAGGAGCCCACAGGGAACAGCATGGCCGAGGTCACACAGGGTGACTCTGCTTTGCCAGCATTAGACACCGCCTGGAATGGTCTTCCAACCTCCACTCCAAACCCACTCCCCAGAGGATGCCCTTCTCCCTCCAGAGTATCCCTAAAACGTGACTTCTGTGAACAGAATATTTTAGTATGATCGATATACAGACACACGAAGAGGAAGGCAGAGTGCCCAGCCCTCCTGGTCACCCAGGGAAGCTTCTCAAACTGGTGACACAGCAGCCAAAGGAAACTCCACTCCAGGAGGCAAGAACCTGGCCTCACTCTCCTCCTGTCCAGGTCCCTGGGGAAGATGGCAGACACTGAAATGGCCTAACTGATCACAAGCCAACAAACATCTCGTTCCGAGAAGCTGAGGTCACCTGCTTGGAGCCACACGGAGGGGCCTGTCCTACTTGTGTCCCCACCTGGGCTCCAAGGATGGCACCTGTTTCTAAAGGCTCAAGTCGCACACATTCTGCTAGAGCGTGACTCTCATTAAGAGGGGCTGCGTCATGTGGGGCAGTGCTAATTGGATGTGGTTGGACGCTCAGGAGGGGAAGAGGAGAAAGCCACTGACCTGTACAGTGACTTTGATGACACAGCGATGCCACCGCCCAGACGCCGAGCTGCAGCCTCTCCCCACTCCCCTCCCTCCTCTCCAGGATGTAGACACCAGGCTGTTTTATTTTCTTTAATCAACTACTACATCTGCCCGTGAAACAGCTGAGGACACAGAGCCTGTTTTGCTGGAACTCCAAGCAGGGAAGAAACTACTCCAGCTGGTGTTTTAGAGAGAGGCCCCTACTTACTCTGTTGCACATCAATTTCATCCAGGGGAGACCTGAAACTGTTTGCTCAGAATAAGCACCAGGATGTGGGCTCAGACTGCATCCTGGAAGCACCTACCTGTGTGTTACCTTCAGCAGCTGGAATTCAGGATGGTGTGATGGCAATAGAAAGAAGCCTCCGGTACATTTACAGAAGGTACGCTCACGTGGAGAGTCATTCTCCCCACCTCACACCTAGCAGCTGCAGCTACTGAAGAACCCATGACTCACTAGGCGGAGACAGGAGTGTGAGCATGGCGTGTGTGTGTGCACGTGTGCCTGGTGCACTGGCTTGGGTGCAAATGGCCGAGTGAGTGTGCGTTTGTGTGCACACATGCAGTGCACATCTACTTGTGCAGGTGTGACTGTGTGTGCACACATGTGCACGTGTGTGCACGAGGTCTCCAGATGTGCATCTGGGTGTTTCCAGAGAAATACCCCAGGACACAAGGTCTCGTACATGCTTAGGCGGGAAGTTTGCTGACCCCAACCCAGAAGTCCGCATCCATGAGACGGGACTGAGAAAGAAAAGGTGCTGAGAGCAGATGCCGCACCTGAGCTCCAAGGCCCTGCCCAGGGCGGGCAGAGCGGGTAGGAGGCCAGGCACAGAGCTGTCCCGTGGCTGCTGCCCTGTGGCTGTGGAGAGGAGGAAGGTTCTAGAAATTCTTAGCGGGCGGCTTTCAATAACCACCCAGGAAGAAGCCCCCAGATGCCAATGGGAAGTGGGGGAAAGAAGTGAGGGACGATTTCTTCCAGAGAAGCTGGCCAGGGCCACAGTGATAGCAACAAAGTGGCCCCTCGGTGGTCTCAGGAGACAACTGCACCTCCTTGGCCTGAATGTGCACTTGGAGCAGTGCCCGCCTTGAGCTCATGTGGGCTCCCTCCCCTACTTACGGTCAAATCCCCCCGGATTATCTGGAAGCCCCCAAGTGTGGCAGCGTGATGCTGTACGTGGAGAGGGAGCCCTGGGTCGCTAAGCTGTCGCCCGATCCTTCCCACACGCTCCCCCCATCAAGAGAGGAGTTGGCGGGGGACCGTGTCCCTGCTCCCAGCCAACAAGAATCACAAAGCGTTTCTGTTGCTTAAAAAGGAAACCTGGGCTCACTTCCACCCAGTCTCGTGGAAACCAGAGCAACAGAAAACTAGGAACGCCAAGGCCAGGCCCCATGGCCAGAGGGCCCTGATTCTGGGGACACTCGTGTGCTCGCAGCCTGTCTGCAAGCAGGCCATCAGGACTCGGGGAGGACAAGCACCGGGGTCTGCAGGGAATTTCAGGGAGCAGCGCCGTACAGAGAGGCTGGCAAGCAGGACACTCTGCTGCTGGTTTTCTGTTGCTTTTGCTCTCAGCATCTTGTGCAAATCTGCGCCCTTTAATCTCCAGAGGCTTTTCCTCCAGACCCACCCTGAGGAAGGTCACGGGTCCCTTTGGAAAGGAGGTGGGAGGCGTCCTATCGAAAATTCAGGAAACAACTGCTCGAATAAAGAGTGAGATTTGAGGGGGTCTTCTGTCATCCCCTTGAAGAAATGCCCCCATCTGAAGAATGACAGAATCGACCAAAGGAAATCCAGATCTTTTGAAAGCCACGGTCAGAGAACCTGTCTCGAGTTGACATGACAAGAGTCCTAGAGGCTTGGATCTCACATGCCCCTAACAGGTGCTGGACGTGACCCCACTTGCCTCGGGGACCTGGGCTCCTGCTACTCTGAACACGTCTCCATCACCCAGTGCACAAAGCCGCAAACCATTTTTTTTTATAAAGTATAGAATGAATTCCAGGTTATTCCTAGAGTCAGGAGCTCATCACAGGAAACCAAAGGACAAGTGGTGGCCCCCAGGCTGGGTGTGTCCTCGGCCCCTGTAAGGGCCCCGAGTGTGGGAGGTGTCCCCCAGCTGGAGGCTGTGTAAGTGGGGACCCAGGCGTCAATTCCAAGCTCCTGGGCAGGTCTGATTTCAGAACCACCTCAGGGTCCAACAGATGTGGCAACAGGAGGAGACAAGTGCCTCCGGTTGCTTTCCTGGATGAGCCTGATCTGGACATTCAGATTTCTTAACTCTTTTGTGGATTGTAGTACCAGTGAAAAGCCTAACATTGCCGTCCACTTAAGGGTCTCAGTCTTTGGCCTAAGGATCTGAGCAAAGGACTAATACAGTCTCCCGTTCTGTGAAGGGGTGGAAAGTACCCAGAGCTCATTTTTGTAAGTTCAGAGCAAGGTTTTGCCGCGAACATTCTAATTAGAAGTAGCCGAATGCCATCGTGACAGAAGCCGGCTCCACTCTGTTAGAACCTAAATACGGTTTCTCAGCACCCCAGCTGGGGTCACAGAAAGGGACGTGACGTTAGGTTGCTTGCCAAGCTGAGTCCTGGTGGTGAGGACACAGGCCGAGGCTGGGTGAGAACACGGACCTCACACGCCAAGAGCTTCTGAACACAGAGGCCTTGACAGCGTCTTCTTGGAGACCAGAGTGTCTGTACCCTGTTCTACTGAAATCCTCTAGGGATGCAGTTCTAGAAGCACACACTCGACCCTACAGCCCCAGCTGACATGCGATGAGAGGTCCTGCAGGAACACAGGAGGAAAAGGAAACACAGAGGACTTCCTGCTTCCCTCCAAGAGCTGGTCATCTAGAAAAGCACCCACATCTGACATGGGGCCTCCCTGCTATTTCAGTGGAAGAGAAATGTAAATGCCTTCTCGTGTTTCACCTTCAAGAAGTGAATCTCGGGCTTCCCTGGTGGCGCAGTGGTTGAGAATCTGCCTGCCAATGCAGGGGACACGGGTTCGAGACCCGGTCTGGGAAGATCCCACATGCCGTGGAGCAACTAGGCCCATGAGCCACAACTACTGAGCCTGCGCGTCTGGAGCCTGTGCTCCGCAACAAGAGAGGCCGAGATAGTGAGAGGCCCGCGCACCGCGATGAAGAGTGGCCCCTGCTTGCCGCAACTAGAGAAAGCCCTCGTACAGAAACGAAGACCCAACACAGCCAAAAATAAATAAATAAATAAATAAATAAATAATAAAAATAAAGGAATTCCTTTAAAAAAAAAAAAAAAGTGAATCTCCTGTCCAGGTGGCGAGCTGAGGTCACCTAACGATGACCTGAGCCCCTGGACAACAGGCCAACAAGAAAGAGAGTGGAGAGCTAAGGCAGCTGGAGGTGGGGCAAGAAGAGGCTGCACGGAAACTCCGAGGATGGAGGGCAAACAACTGGAATTCAGAAGGTTCTGCTACCCCTAAAAGTCTCTCTGCCACGTCTCAACTTCCTCCAGTTAAGAAATCCATTCTGGCTGACAAGCTTCACTAACTAACGTATATACAAATATCCCAAGAAGAGTAAAGAGAACGGAACATTCTCAGCACAGAACGACCGTTTCCTCACATTGCTTTCCGCACCTCCTGGAGATACACACTCAGCTTTTTCCAAAGTATGTTCTGCCAAGTTCTCCACGCAGGAGCTGCTCTGGGTAGCACTCAGCTTTCTGCATGGCGTGTCTCCTCTGTGGAGATCCACCAGACATGTGAGACAGACAGTTGAGCTCCTTTCCCGCAGGATTTCTCAAAACCTTATGAACACTGCTCACCTGGAGTTTCTCCTCTTTCCTGACTCAGGACCACCTTGGCCATTAGACGTGTTACTACAGCCTGGGAGATGTGGCAGGAAGGAAGGGAGTTCATCTCTGAGTTCCATTCAGGCTGAGCCTCCTGGGCAAACTGGGCCCCAGCAGGGAGAGATGCTGAGGGTGCCGTCCCAGGACCCAGGAGAGGACAGAGAGGGGCGGTAGGCTTGTAACCGGCTGCTCAGGCCCAACCCAGCGGCTTCATCCAGCACGATTTTCTGAGGTCAGGACAGACTTCCTCCCTGCGGCCCCAGGGCCGCCTCTGCAGGCCCATCCATCGGAGAACCTCCTCGCCACTCAGAATCTGTTCTCTGTCGTATTCAGCACCAGAGCAGCCGTCCAGGTAACCAACCAAGGTGATGTAAACACCAGAGCAGCCCCGCACCAGGTGACTAAGCGCGCACGCGCACACACACACACGCGCACACACACATGCGCGCACACACACACACGCGCGCACACCCAGAGCCAGCTGCCTGTAACAGAGAGCAGTTTTGTGGGATTCTGACCAAGCCCTTTCCTATTCACGTGCAACTTTTGCGATAAGCCATCAAAGCAGCTTGAGTAATCCTGGAGGCTCCAGAATTAGCCCCATGAGTCCCATGTCCTCTGCTTTTGCTCCTTCCTTGGTGCACTAAAGGGAAAACAGCCTTCACCCGGCAGCCGTCCACCTACGAGGCATTTCATTTGCCCCTCGGAGCATCTCCTCTGGTCCAGGCTCGGGCAGAGTGAGAGGTGGTTGAAGGTAAACGGATGTCATTGAATTTGTACTCGGGCTGACCCAGAGCGAGGGAACATGGTCGTGCGACGGAACTTAAGTTTAATGTCTGAGTATGAATTTCCAGCTATTACATCTGAATTTTTTTAAGGCCAAAATATTTACAATGAAGCTCTCTCATTACCAAATTAAATAGATATGCCTCTCATTTCACACAATAGGCATGTTCCTGAGCAACTACATAAGAAGAGAATTTTTTAAAATCAAATTATATTTTTCAAAGTACTTGGAGAGCTTTCTATTTAAAACAATCCCACAAGGAATCCTCCCTGAGAATGAAGAATCCTATTGTAATGCAAATGATCACCTCCTAATTTATCTGTTTTCTAAATTCAAATAAACTCCAGTTTATTCAAAATGGTCAAAGAGTGGGGTCTTGTGGTTAATTGAATATTCATGTTAATCTGGAATCACCATACATACCTTGTGTTGATCACTAATTTTTAAGAGACAAGAATATAATGAAATACAATAAAATACACTTAACCATGAAAGGATGCAGAATCTAATTACTTTTTCTTTGATAATCCAAAGGCATTTCGGACCTCAACTTGTCGGGCAGTCATGGGGTCTGTTCATCCCTTAAACCTGCTCAGACCTGAGTTTCCAGAAAGGGTTTAGACTGAAGCAAACTGGTCTGGGGAAATGACCTTGGAGTCTCATTTTTGACATAGGCCTCCTGAATTATTTTTTACCTTCTTCTCTATTTCAAAAAAAATTAGAGTTCAGAGTATATTTTTTTTTATGTTCTGGAAATGCATGGTCTCCAGCTCTTTGGATTGTTTGAATATGCAGTTGACAACATCTGCACAGGTAGGTCCCCCTTTCAGAAAGCCAGTCCAATTCAGAACAATAAAGCAAGATTTAGCTGTTCTTCTCTGCTTGCTATCTAATGAGGTGTGGGAAAGGCCACCAATTCTGGGATATACCACGCTTACAGACAGTGCCTGCCCTAGGAATAGATGGTGATCTTGATTTCATGTAATGATGAAGGAAATGATTCGTTTCAAAAGCAAAGCACAGAGCATCCATCCCCCATCACCGAAGAAAAGTCTCATCCCTTTGCTTCTTTCCAAATACCCTTCTATCCACGCTGCAGGCTTGAACTTGTTAAGTACACTACAGCCCAAGTGCTTGAGGCTTTAAAATCTATCCACTTCCCTGTGGTTTGTTAGAACTGCTTTTCCAAGGAATCCTGCGACCATATATTCCTATTTAAGCAAATAAGGTTAGCTCCCTTTTGCCATTCACAATTCAGCAGTCCTCCTAAATTAATTTTTCCAAAAGTAATTCAAATAAAAGCTTCGTTGCCACTGCTCTTTTCTGAGCCACAAGATTGAATAAGGCATCTGAATAAAAATGTGTATTACAGCCTTCTTTAATATTTAAGCATGACATTCATTGATTTGTTTCTTGTTTTCTGCAAACCTTGACAACATGATAAAATAAATCATAAGAACAAAATATAGTGGTAACATCTTTTATGGACTTCGCATAGTCATCAATCTCAAGCTGTGAGTGAATTATCAGTACAGCAAAAAGATCTATGTTTTAAGAGCTCCAACAGCACACTAGCTGGAGGTTTTTCACAAGCAAACTCAAGGCAAGTGACTGATAAGCATCATTATTATTTTCTGAGAGTCTAGTTTATGGTGTGTTGCGGAGGTGTTGGCATATATGTTTCGGAAGCAAAGGTTTGATCAATTCTAAGTAGACATCTAGTAACATATAAAAAATATAACAAGGCTTCCTGCTGAGCGGCCTTGTAGTACCCGCCATCCCATGTCAGCGTGACAGGCCCTGTATTGTATCTCTCATTACATTTAATACAGAATTAACCTTTCTTAATGTGATATACTACATATGAAACATGGATCAACCTCTAGGTATTTGGACACATTCCCATTTTATTTGTGTTTTGACTTTTAGCAACATCATTGTAAATAGAAAAAACCAAAAAAGCCTTGAATTGTCATATAATAACCTCTTGGACACTCCATAGGCAAAAGAGCTGGAGAAGACTATTGTTTCGAAGGTAATCCCATCCGGAGCCGGTGCCAGAGTTTAGGATGATGGAAGAGTCTGGAGCCTGTAACGCCAAGCACAACAAAGTTTTTTCACCATCATCAGCGCCTTCACTGGTGAAACTGTGTCCATACCACACCTTCCAGGTGACACAGAAACCTGCAGCCTATGACCCAGCTGTTGGCAAAGCTACCATGGGGCCTCTGGACATTTGGAAACATCTGAATGAGTGTACTCCACGTGCTGCTTTTGTCCGTTAAGCATTATGTTCATGCAACCTAAGTTATGTTTTCCTTTTTTTGAAAAAAATCCACAGTTTCTTGCCTGTGAATGCCGGCCCTCAATGGGGCTTAAAGTTTTAAGGGAAAATCACCAACAAGGGAAATGTTGGCCGCATCGAATCCAGTTGCGACAAACTGCAACACGAGGATTATTCTGTGAGATCTGAATCATTATCAGCATTTTCTCCCAAGCATGTCACAGGGCTGGTAATGCAGAGGGATCATCTCAAAATCTGAAATGACGTTCCAGAAAGCACGGATTCAGTGCATTGACTGGAGCTTTCTATCTGGAAAATGGGTAAATGAAACCTCTAGAGGCGGGGGGCTTCTGTCTCGGGATTGCAGGAGTAAATATTAAGACGTTTTCTGACAAGCTGAATATCCGTGGTTTCCCACAAAGTCTCACCATGCTTTGCACTCCATAAATATCACTCCTCTTCCCTTACAATCTGAACTCCTTGAAATACGATGCCATGGTCCACTAAAGCACAGCTGCACTTTCATTGGCTGGAATCTCAGGCCTGCCCTCATTTACATAGGTGGGCACCATTCATCACCCTCATAATTAATTCAAGTCAATTACACCATTCTAAAGTATCTCCTCTCCCAGGCATGTTGCATTCTTACCACCTACTTTTAATAAAATTATACTCACTGTCTCTGGTTGAGTCACTGTAACTCCTGGAGGTTTTTTTCTCTCTCTCTCTTCTTTTCATTATTCTAACCAATTAAAGTCACTATGATTTTCTTTACTCGGCCTAAGAGAAATACCATCAGTATTATTGCTTGTTTGACATTTTGGTTTTCCATTTGTTAAATTTTATTAGCAATATTAGAAATGTGAATTACTGTATCGTCGCGGCCACAAACGTTCTTTTGAGGAGTTCGTGCACGGTTGGTGTTGCTATATACATCCACTGTAAACCTTTCAGAGTCTGCATTTCAGTGCGGGCTGCTAAGGTACCACCGGATAGGCAATTGAGAGAGAAATCATGGCGAAGGCAGAAATGCCACTGGTGGCTCCAATGAAACGTGGAGCGTGGGATGCCCAAGGATCCCCCCAGCCTGACCTGAGTGGCTGCTTCCTGGAGGTCCTTGATTTTTAGGGTCATAAAATGAAGCCTCTGCCCTGAGCCAACCCTTGCTGCAAAAACTCTAACAACCACATGGGGAGAGGTTTTACTCAATTGACTGATAAACCAAACACTGGTCAATTTACCTATAAACACACTTTATATTTTATTCGTTGATTTTCAGTTTCCAAGTCAGAGAACCAGGAAAGAGCAGAAGGGGTCGTGCACACCTTGAATGAGTGGGTGTAGGGAGAAATGTGTTAACCAGATCCCAACACACACAGCACCTGCCCTGCCACCAACGCCCACCCAAGCACACTACACAGTCACTGAACTAGAGACTGCTTCACCAAGTCCCAGAGCCTCCCCAAACTGACTTACAGCTCAATCATGTATTTTCCTGGGATACCTAATTAACCTCCCTGAGATGTAATTAACTTGCTGAGTTTGGCTGGGGTGGTAGTGTTAGTCATATCATACTAGGGAATAAATCTTTAACAATAATCTGGTATGTTGGCTCCATGAGGGCATGGGCTGTGCTTATTGTGTTCACCGTTATGTCCCCAGTACATACAGGAGTGTGTGGTACACAGTAGGTGCGCAGTAAATGCCTGCTGAGTGAGTAAACCCCTTAGTCACCTGATCCAGGCTCAGTTTCCCCATTCTATCTCAGCATGCCTGGAGGCATTTGCTGGCGTCGAGCCGCTGTGCCTCTGTTTCCCCATCTATAAAATGGAGACGTTAACAGTGCCCACCTCAAAGGGCTGTTCTTGGACTGAGTAATTTTATATATATATATATATATATATATATATATATATACACACACATATATATATGGTGTGTGTGTGTGTTTATATACACACATATACATACACATGTGTATGTGGGGCGGCTGGAGACAGACACACAGAGAGGAAATAGCACGTAGCCTGCTCTCAGAAGAAAAGGACACTATTATTAATTTTACGTGGGGCTACCATTTATCACAGCTAGTTAGCATGGCTTCCTGAGCTGACCCAGCTTTGAATACACCTGAAGACCCTAATGAGGTCAATTTTATATTTCTAGAAAAATCATGGAGGAATTCCAGGGTTTGGAACAAGCGGGTGTCTCCAATCATTTCCTGTATCGTATCATTCCGCACCATGGTACCATTTAAAAATCCAAACTGAAGAGCCCCCGTGAAGAGCACGTGATTTCACAGAGGAAAGTATCTGCGGAAACCTTTAATCCTGTGTGTAAATGATACATTAGGAATTTTTTTCCTTCTGAATACTAATATATAATTCTTGCAGGAAAAGAAAGCCACGTGCCCCTTCTTATGCAGTGGCCTGAAAAATAATCTATAATATTGCATCAATATTCACTTAATAAAGGAGGAAGTTCGCATTGCTTATGGTGGTATTCCTATTTGGTTCCCCCAGCCTTTAGATATTATGTACAAGAGTCGGTCCAGCAACATCTATGCCTTGTCAGTCATTTAATTAAGCAAAGAAAGCTTGCTATTCATTTTATTTCTGTATATGTTAATGTTAAAAACTAATAGAAAACAGCTAGTAAATTGTCCCCTGCATATATTGGACACAGCAACAATTACTCTGGCGGAGAAGATATAATAAAAGACGAAATTTTAATAGTATCTTTATTCCATTTATTCTCTTGGGCTTCTGTTTCAAGGTACTGTAGAAATTAACAATTATTTCTTCTCATTGTTTTTGATGATCTTTTTCTATTATCCTCCTACCCGACTTAAAATAAAAAATAATTTAAACTTACATTTTTTTAATCAATTTTATGGTGCCCTGAGATTTACATTCCAGGCATGAGGAAGAACTGAGAAATATCAGAAAATCACCCAGAGCTTTCCCTTCTTGCTCTTCTGACAACTAGTTAAGGCCATGCCAGTCAGTAGTACAACTGAGATTATCTTGATTTCAACTCGGAAATTCACATAATAAAAATAATTATCTTACACATCACTGTATCAACAAATATGTCTGTCTTGTATTTATGAATGTCTGTCATATGGCATATCTAAATAGTTGACATAGCTCTACGCCATAAAGCAATTAACTCGGTTTATATGGCAAATTGTCTAAGGATTTCTCCAGAATGCTTGGGGAAATCTACAAACTAAAATATTCTCCAATTTATTGACATGCTACCACGTTGAAAAAAGTAGGCCATCAATAACCAGCTTTCTTTGAAACCTGGGATCTTATTATCAGTGTAGGGACTAGGAGACCCCTGGCTTGGCTGAAATATAGAAGACCAATTTTACCTTGTAAAGAGGACTTTTGTTCTTTGTTTTGGCAAAAGAACACGTGGTCATGATGAATAAAAATGTGCAATCAAGACAATATTTAAAAATGGAAAGTTTTTCTTGGTGAAAATCTCATCAGAGCCACTTCTGAGACCCTGGAACATTTTCAGTTCAAGTCCCATTTGGTTTTCTGTGGGATCGCTCAGATTCTCCATGGAGACATGCAGGTTCACTGGCCCTGGGAGGTGTAAACCCTTGTGATTCCCTTAAATCCACAGAGCCATGAGTCCTCCCAGGTCCATTGAAATCAACCAGCCTGGAAATGCACACATTGACTTCCACATACCTACTATTACCTAAGTGTGCTACTTTTCCATTGATGCATAAAAAGTCACCACAAATTTAGCCACTTAAAACAATACACATTTACGAGCTCACAGTTTCCATGGGTCAGGAGTCCAACCAGAGCTTAGCTGGGGTCTCTGCACAGGGTCTCAGGCTGCAGTCAAGGTGTCGGGGGGGCTGCGTGTTTCTGGAGGTTGGGGACCTCTCCTAAGCTCAAGTGGTTGTTGGGTTGTTCCTTGTGGTTGTAGGACTGAGGTCCCTACTTTGTTGCTGGTTGTCAGCCATGGGCTGTTCTTGGGTCCCAGAGCACCCTCACCCTGTGATAACCTTCTTAGGGACCCTCTAACAACGTGACAAGCTTACTTCCTCAAGGCCAACAGGAAGGACCCAGTCCCTCTTTAAAGGACTTTTATCTGAGTCACTCAGTCCCACGCAGGAGAATCTCCCTGGAATTCATTCAAAGTGAAGCTGACTGGGGAGTTGATTACATCTGCAGGAAAGTTCCATCTTTACCAAAGGCTGTAATCCAATCACGAAGCAGCATCCCGTTCCATTCACAGGTCCTGCCTTACTTCAAGGAGGGGGTTATACAGGGCGGGGGGGGGGGGAGGATAGGCCCCAGGGGTTGGGAATTTGGGGGGGCATCTTAGAATTCTGCCCACCACAATAAAGGAATCTAGAATATAAATGCTGTATGAACCTAGGAAAATTATCTAAAACCTGGGAATTTATCCCTAATTTGCCTTAAATGCCTGGAATTTTCAGAGATATAAATAAATCCAAAAGCAATTATTGCTGCGCCTGTTATTTCTAAGACCACCTCGGGGAATCATCTTAAATGAGCTCATCTCCCATACCCCAGCTCCCCTTGAAACAAATCTTTGCTCAGATAATTATGAAAAACTACAGCAAGTGCACTTCTTGGAGGGAAACTAACAGGAAACCTCGGCTTCGTTCACTGGAACGCCTGTTTCCAGCCCAGGATCAATAGGCTCTGCTGGGCCTGGATGGGGTCGGGGTGGACTGGCCTGTCCTCTCTCTGCACCTGGTCACCTTGACTGTCTCCACCAGCTCGTCCCCGAAGTACCTAAGAACTCTCCCTTCTCAGCTGTACCAAAGGGACCAGATTTGAAATCTCACCCTGTTTTCAGCCAGTCACGAACCTCTGGCCCGTGACTGCTTCCGTCTCCCCTTCCTGGAGTCAGACTGATGACGCTCAGCTCAGGCTGCACCCAACTAACCACTGTCTTCCAACAAGTCTACCCCGTCCCTTCCCTTAACTCCGCTACTCTTGTTCCAGTCTTGTGAGACCCTGAAAAAGCCTCCCAAAATGTCCCCCTCCTGCTCCCCACCTTACATGGTAAATGGGACTTTGCTGGTGGGATTAAATTAAAGACCTGGGTGGGGAGATTACCCTGGATTATTCAGGTGAGCCCTCCACGCAATCACAGGGGTCCTTCTCGGAAGGAGGCAGGATCAGAATGAGAAGTAGAAGAGGCGAGGAGGGAAGAAAGAGGTGGAGTGATTGAGGAAGGGGACATGAGCCGAAGGATGCAGCAGCCTCTGGAAGCTGGGGAAGGCTAGGAAAATATCTCTCCCCTGGAGCATCCAGAAGGAACCAGCCCCGTTCACCTTGACTTTAGCCCAGTGAGACTGATTTTGGGTTTCTGACCTCCAGAACTGTAAGACTATAAATCTGCCTTGTTTTAAGCCTCCAAATTTGAGGTAATTTTTTACTGCAGCAACAGGAAGCTGGTGCAGGTGGGGAAGGATGTCCTTCAAGGCCTCCTGATTGTCAAGACTCCATCTCTCTGCAGATGTTGTATTGGTGTGAGCTGGGCTCGGCTCTTTGAATGGGGCCTTCTTTTTAAGCCCAGAACACAGTGAGACTAGACCCAGAATAAAAATTAATCACCCAAGGGGCAAGAATACCAGCTATGAGCTGAGGCTGGACGATTCCTATATTGGTCCATAGAGGAAGGCAGGAGCCACATTGTTGGGATCTTGGTCAGAATCAGAGCCTTTTCTGTCCCCACCCCTGCTGCAGGAATAATTTCACATGGTGAGTGAATTTATCTAGAAGAAACCATACCTGACAAACTATCATTTGCCTTAAATGATGAATTAAAATAAAAAACCAGAAAGACTGGAGTGCTAGTATATTCATTTCATAATTTAACAGACACACTGCTCAAGACGAAAGAACCAAAACTAGAGCATTAGACACATTATTTAGATTAAAAAGGTAGCCAACTGAAACAATATTAATGGTGATATCAAACATAGGGATAAGTTAGTGAGATTGGTATACACAGGGTTGACATCAGGCTGCAGCAAGGCTGTAATCATTCTTAAAGTGTTGAAATGGTTCCACAGAGCTTGGGGAACAGTCACTGCTCCTGTCTCCTCCCCTTCCCATCACCCCCCTCCACCAGTCCTTCCAATGGATTCCATCCCCCTGATTTAGGAACTAAATGGTTAACAGCTGGTGTCGCAGCACACCTGTGGAACCTACCCCAGCACCTTGGACAGCGCCCACACCTGTTGGCTAATGCCTGGGTGCACCTGTTGTCAAAGACTTTCAATATGTCCCCTGAGTATAAGTAAGATCCTTATCTTCTACAAAAGTATCAATTCATATTGTATAGATCCGAAAAACAAGTACTAGAGTTATAAGTGTATTACCTTCTATTATGAAGGCCAACCAGAGCAGGGAGAACAGGAAGTTACATCTAGGGAGCAGAATGGAGTGGAAGGGGCAGGGTAGAGAGAACTGCTTTCCATCCTCATTGCTTCTGGACAATTTATTACCATCTACATGTTTCCCTCTATTAAATAAAAATTAAATGCCTCCTGTTCACCAAGTCCCATGTCATGCCCCTCTTCCAGGATGTGGAAGAGGGTTATACATCCCAGGCTTCCTGCAGCTATAGGTTGGAACCACGTTACTGGTTCTAGCAGGTGGGTTGTGGGCCAAAGCCCAGGAGAGTGAAGGGGAGGTTTTAGTGCTCTCTCTCCGGTCCTGCTGTTGTGACCTGGTAACCATGTGTTGAGACGGGAATGTCACAATGTGGGAGCAGCCTGGATTACTGAGTCACCAGGTGGAGGACGGCCACCAGGGGTTGCCCCACCCAGAGCGTGCTTCGCATGGATGAAAATAAGCTTTGGGGTTTTGTTACATCAGCAAAACTTGGCCTATCCTAACTAATACACGGTAAAAATAATGGCATGTCTGGGTGTATCATCTATGCGCCATATAAACCTTTAGATGGATGGAGTGTCCACTCTGCCACCATATCAGACAGGATGGCAGGGCTTCCCCCATCACTCAACAGGTTGTTTTTACTACCTCAAACCATAAATGTCCATGAGAAGAAGCAACTGACACTGGAAATCAGTACTGTCTCCAATGTGCAAATAATCAATTCCAAATGATCTTTTTGGTTAATGAAGGACAAGTTTTTTCCTTTCCTTTCCATTTCTTTTTCCTTTCTTCTGTATTTAAGCAGTGTCCCTCGACAGACAGAGCAGGAGACTGTGTTGCCCAAGATTAGGCATCTCTCAGGAGCAGGGCTGGGCGTGTCCTGTGGTCAAGGTAAGTGAGTGTCATTCCTGTCTTTACAATGTTCTGCTCAAAGCATCTCTTACTGTTTAAAGAACACCTAGGGCAATGGACAGTAGACTCATTTGTCTGAGAACAAAATGTTTTCTGTCCCTTGCTTTGTAGAAAATAAATGAGTGCAAGTCTCCACATCTAGAAAAAGCTACCTATGTAGCCACCTGCTCCAGTCTTCTTATGAACCTTCCAGAACCTTCTGGAGTGGCGTGGTGGAGAGAGAAGGGAGAAAGTGGTTGGGCCTATGATGTGGCAGGGACACAGTGACAGGCAGTTACAGCTTTGCCACCCAAGGAATAGCTGTTAGGATCAAAGAGTGTTTCCCCACCACCATGCCTAACAGCACTGTTGGATTCTGACAGGGCTTCAGTGTGGGCAGCCCAGGGCACCGAGAGGCAGAGAGCAAGCCTGTATCTCAGCCCTGATTCCTCAGAGCCTTGGAGTGGCCGCTGAGGCTTTGCAACCTGCAGCTCTGCTAAGGGGAGCTACCTCCCAGTAACCCGGGCTTGCGTTTGCTGAGAAGCATGTGGCCACTTTTCATATATTTTTAATATTCTAGTTATCATGCAAAATCTCATCGATGAGAAAGTTTAAGCAGTGTGCAAACAAGGCAGCCTGCCGAGCCACTTTAAGATACCTAGCACGCCATGTCAACACGCACACCTCACGTTGTGTTTCTGATTATATTTAATAACACAAAATTAGCTTTTCTTCACATAACATATTGTGCCTGCAACGCTATTTGTTTGAACTAAAAACACCCTTCCTACTTTTCCGTTGTAATAAAAGGACTCATGTGGTGACCAAAATTTCTAGCCATTTTTATGCATTTGCAAAACAGTAGGAACATGGAACAATTCTTCTCTGAAACCAACCAGAGAGGGGCGTGCTGAAATGGGCTCCATTACCCAGGGACATGGCGGATTGTTCCAGACATCTGGGATTGGAGCGCTCAGCGGTTACTCGCAGGGGGACCCAGGCCACGCCATCCTGAGGGCATGGTGCCCATTTCTCCTTCCTGCACCCGGGTCTGTGCAGATAAGGCCAGAAACGTGTCAGCACGCAGCTCATCTCATGCACTCCAGCCTCTCAGGGCTAAGCAGGGGGAGCCCAGCATCGGGCAAGGAGGGCTCGGGATGTGCCCATGTTGGCATCCGTGCAGGCTGGGGCAGTAACTGCTAAAGGGGGTAGTGGGGGGACTGGGCGTGACCCCTCCAAGTCGAGGAGATGTGCCCACCCAGTGGGAGCACAGGGGTTTAGCGCTCATACTGCTGGTCTTGGGGTTCACTCTGATGCTAGACTTTTCCATCCCCTGTTGCTGCCCCAAATAATTTTGAGTTCAAATGTAAAGTTTACTTCGTGCTCATTTCTAAGCTGGCAAAGATTATGGGACATGGTAGAGTTTGAGGCTGGGAATGAAGGGAGGATGGAGCTCCTAATTAATTCCTGTATCCTTTTTCTTTCCATGCTCCCTTGTTCTCAACAAATTCTCAGTAGACTTTTATGAAGCAAACACAAAAGATAGGAGGACCCCGCTGTCAGCCTCGTTACTCAGGACAAGACATAGGAAGGCCCCAGGCTAGAGTTCCCATACGCATCTGGGCTCTTGTACAATGTGGCAGGCGTTCAAGATGGACATGCAGCTCTAAACAGAAAATTCAAAACGGACTCCTGATCAGTGACCGTCTCAGAAAGAACCTGGGGTCTGCCTGGATTTAGTTCTGATTTAAAGCCATGAGGAGAAGTGGGGGTCAAAACTGCACCCGGACAGTGAGGATGCTGGTGAGAAGGTGAGGAAAGCAAAGGCCATTTTCACGGATGGACAAAAGGAGAAAGATTTGGCTTGACAGCTTAATATGAAGAAAAGGATGAGACTATTTCCCCCAAATATTAAACCCAAGAACATATTGTGCAGTGGTAATGCAACTAGAGCAAAAGCTGGCTATTCAAATATCTTCCTTCGAGAAAAATCTAGAGAAGCTAACACTATTATTAGCTGTTGCTTTACAATATTAATGTATTAATTAATAAGTAGCATGCAGCTGATAGTAGTAAAAATTATATTTCATCTTCAAGAATCCCTACCCCAACAAAACAAGGAAATCTTGAAAAATAAGAGTAATGGGGAAGAATTCCACTTTCATGTATCAACATATACTACTATGCACATAACATGCAGCAAACTATGTGACTCCAGAAAATCCAGACCACAGCCAGACAAAGAACTTAGACTAAAAATGAAAGTCCTGAGATAATTAAGAAAACAAGTGATGTCAAATGGATGCAGGAGAGAAAGATTATTCAGTGCCTGGTGCTAAATTATTAAAAAATTAATCTAAATCCTTATCTCATATCTCACAACAAATAAATTCCAAATGAAGATTAGAAAGTAAGTGAAAAATAACATGTAAGGACAAGTAATAAATATACATGATTTTTTAAAATATACAAGTTTAGTGTGAGAAAGGCCTTTCCAAGCACAAGACCTAAATAAGGAAACAGAAGAAATTATTAAAGATTTGTGTAAATAAAAATTTTTAAAACTGCTAAAAGGGGACACGCCTAATATACAATTAAAATGGAAGCCAACTGAGAGAAAACATTTGCTAAATATCAATCTATGACTAGCTCATGGTTATTAGCCTTAAGATAAAAAGAATACTCACAAATCAATAAGAAAAAGATGAATGGAAAAGTGGGCAAATAACCTGGCAAGGTGATTCACAGAAGAGAAATACGAATGGTTAATAAAGTTCTGAAATAGCGAGCTAGATCACCCAGAGTCACAGGTAGCCAATTATCCAGGGTTCTTACTGTGTCTCTGTTGTTAACCCAGTAGGGTTTCCTCTGTTTGTTTTGTTTTTCTTTGCTTTTTAGTGATGGTATCAGGGTCCTCATTAACCTGGTCAAAGGGAAGGGTCATTCTCGTGTTGCTAGGTGAAACTTTAACTTGGTGAAAGCTTTCTAGAGGGAAATTTGGCAATGCACATAAAGTTTTTTTAAAATATGCACGGTCTTTGACCCTGTGGTTCCATTCCTAGGAATTATTCTGAAGGAAAACTAAAACAAGTTCAAAAATTAGGTTACTGGGCTTCCCTGGTGGCGCAGTGGTTGAGAATCTGCCTGCCAATGCAGGGGACACGGGTTCGAGCCCTGGTCTGGGAAGATCCCACGTGCCTTGGAGCAACTGGGCCCGTGAGCCACAATTACTGAGCCTGCGTGTCTGGAGCCTGTGCTCCGCAACAAGAGAGGCCGCGATAGTGAGAGGCGTGGCGCGTGCACCGCGATGAAGAGTGGCCCCCGCTTGCCACAACTAGAGAAAGCTCTCGCACAGAAACGAAGACCCAACACAGCCATAAATAAATAAATTAAAAAAAAAAAAATATTAGGTTACTAAGTTCATACAGTAAGTAATTAAGTTCAACACAGTATTATTTATAAAATTCAGAAACTTTGTATCCTAAGAGTGAGGGCCACAATACCCACCTCTCAGAAATCCTGTGATGACTCAGTCCAACAAAACACGCAGAGTCTGGCACAGAGCTGGTTTGTATTATATTATTATCCTTGTTGTTGTTGTTGTTTAGCCATATGAAGAAATACTAGGTGCCATTAAGAAAAATGTTGGAGAAATACATGCATTCATCTGGGGAAATTTGAGATACAGTAAATGCGGAAAAAGCAAGCTACAAAGCAACACTTACAGGAAAATCCTATTTTTGAAAAGAAAAATATATATGAATATGTATCATGAACGTTCTGAAAGGAAATATACAAAATGTTAATAGCACCTATCTATGGATTCTGGGACAATACAGTAATGCTTTTATTCATAATTCTCTGTATTTTCTTATTCATCTACAGTGATTATGTATTTCTAGGGCAATAAAAAAAATAAAGTATTTTATCTAGGGAGACTATTTAGATACAAAGGAAATACTTGTGATACAATGGAAAGTGAGAAAATTATCCAGCTGGCATATGCACCAATTTCAACCTTGTAAAAGCACCTGTGCATGGGGAGGAGGGTTGGAGGTTTCTGCGGGCAAATGAGCATAGGTGAGTCGTGAGATGCTGGTGCCTCCTCGGGTGAGGAAAGAGGGGCTCGTGCCCTGCACCCTGAACTTTACAAGCTCCTCCTCTGGCCCCTCACCTGCTCATAAGACAAGTTCAAGAAGACCCCAGGGTATAAGCTCACCTGGAGCTCGTGGCCCCTGACTGACCCCAGCCCTTCTCCTCTGTGACCTGCCCTGTTGAAGGCACGTCCACTCAGAGGCTCCAAGCCTAGCCCAGGGGCCACTGTGGGTGCATGTGAGGGGGCAGAACTTGTGTGTAAGGTCCTCAAAGTGCAAGAGGTGGTCAGAGGTGGAAAGAGAGACGCGTGGTCCAAGGCCAGGCGGCAGCTCTCCCACTGCCATGCTCAGGCACGGAGGACCCAGGAGTCCCACACCAAACTCTAAATTCTAGTCTCCCTTCCAGGGAGCCAGGGAAGCATCCTGGCCAACAGAGGAGGAGCGACGGCATCTATCCGACAGCTTGGTTAGCTGCATTGGTGACTCTTCCGTATTGAGTCCCATGGCCTGTGTCTCTATGACTCTTGCTCCGGACCTACAATTTCAGGGGTGGGCTCGGGTGGTGAGGTTATCGCTTTCACTGCTGTTGTTGTTGTTGATATTTTATTTTCTTTACTATGGTTGCAAGTGGCCTTTTTCATTACAAAAATTAGAAATAAGGAAATATCAGCCAAATGGCACATTTCCCTTAGAATGAGGGTTGTGGCGGCCTGCCGGTGGCCCTGTCCCCACCCCAGTTGGCTCACAGGTTGAGTGTCCACTCCTGTCCAGGGTCTGCGGTCAACCTCTGCCCCCCCCCCAGCCCCCTGCATCTCTGTGTTGGCTCCTCCGCATCCAGAGGCCTCTACCAGCCCTGGCTTCACGGCTGCCGCCAAGCTCCGTGTGTTTTGCTCCTGTTCGCATCCTGGAGGCCCGCAACTCCTAAATACTTTGGTCGCTTGTCCCAAAACTCTGGAGGCTTTTCCAGCAAGACCTGCATTTAAGTCCTGAGCAGAGGCTCCTGGCTGACCGCTGGCTTGTAGATCTACCTCTGCTGCCCCCTCTCTCAGGCGGGGCCTCCAGATGTGAGCAGGGCTGACCCCCGGAGTCCATCTAATTTTCAGCCTCTCTTCAGACTAGTCTCTGCTTTGTCCTCCGTGTGTGTGTGTGTGTGTGTGTGTGTGTGTGTGTGTGTGTGTGTGTGTAAGTGCACAGCAGGAAATGAGTTGCTGTCGCTGCTTTTCAATAGCATGACCATGACCAGCTCTCCCAGGCTGACGGCGGCATCGACGCGGCTGCTCTTCAGGGTGAGTGACCGTGATGAACGGGACCCCAGGGGCGCCGCCTGGACCTTCAGACAGCACCTCGCTCCCCGTCTGTGCAGAGGAGCTGGGACCCGAGGGCCCAGGGGGCACCCGGTGACGTGGACCAACAAGCACAGGGCATAAAAGTAGTAGCTGCTCGATAAATGCTGGATGAATTCAGTTTGCTCTTCAGGCTCAGGAGGAAATGGGACCAGCTCAGTGTTAAAACACCGCGAGACCAGCCTGGCCTGCTACTGTTCTACGTGCGGACACGGATTCTCCTTCCTCGGGCCTCAGAGGCACAGGGCAATCCTTACGTGGGTTTTAACCCGGAGAGAATTCAGGGATTCATAAACTTGGATGGGAAAAATTACTGAAATGTGGCAGATCTTTAATTCTGAACGCAGGCAACAGACCACGGTGCTCTTAGCAGTAAGGATAGAAATCAAGAGATGCTTTGAGACATCTGCTACAAACACCATGCGACATGGAAAGTCAGTAATTCTCAGCATCCCTTCTACAAAGAGTGTTGACCGTGCCTCCACCAGACCAGGTCACTAATGTGTTAAAGGAGCACATAGCATACATTTACTATAGTGTCTGTACCATCCATATGTTTTTGTCAATATCTGAACACTTAACTTCGGTTATTTCAACAATATTTGGTTTCATTCCATAGATTTTTTAAAAATCATTTGAGAAGGGGGTCCTGAGACCAGCCAAATGCCAAAGGTGTCCATAGAAGAGAAATTGTCCAAGCTCCCCACCTTCAATGGTGCCATGAGCTTAACGCCCCATTAGTCAGTACCTTCAGGTTGTAAAGTAGGCAAAATAGATATTTTCCAAGGGAACCAGTCCTCGTTTCATACGTCTTAGCTTCCTAAATTTAAGTGGCAACTTCAACTTTGTTCCAGCACTCGGTGCCAGGAACGCAAGATGAAAGAGGGCTGTGGAATGAAGCCAACCTCAACCCAGCCCCCGAGCCAGGAGAAAGAATAGACAAAGCTGGAAAATAAGCAAAGGGCTTTGTTATTATGGTAACTTTGGCTGGGGTAAGTAAACGCCAGCTTTAAAATGCTCAGGGTCAGACAGAAGCAAAGATCTGGGGCCTATTTGTTTGGGAGCCAAGGATATGGGGAGAAACCACCAGGATCATAATTCTGGCTGGCACCGTGGGGTAATGACCCAGAACTGGTTTGTTTTGACAGCTAAAACCCGAGGCAGTTAGCTGAGATACTGCACCGTTAAGACCAAGCGGGCCTCTCAGATGAGCCTGGAACCAAAGACATCAGTTGCCTGAGGACACCACTTTCTCTTTGTCTCCATGTGGGCAGCATTAAGCATGGGGGTTTACCCAGAAGCAGCCTGGAATATAGGTTGGCCAGTCAAAAGAAAAGACGAGGCCACTGGGCCGCTGTGAAAGCCAACACACATCTGACTGGCAACCCTACCAAATGCCCATCTAAGCCAGAGCCTGTGTATCCAGTATCTCCAGATCCAATTCCTTCAAGAGGAAATGCTTGCATTTTGTCTTTCTCTCTCCAAGATAGAGGCTGTGACGCCCACATGCCCAGCCCCTGTTTGAGAGACGAATGTAACCCCTAACTTGGCATTTGAAGGATATCAAAGGATATTTCAATCAGTAAAACAAAATCCGCAGAAAAACAAACAAGATATGACACCTCCTCAAATATCAAGCCCCAGAGCAAATCTAGCTCACTCTTCCCCCAAGAACATTCCAAGTCCAGTGGTAGCCCCTAGGACTGAGTGCAAAGCAAACTTTGAAGGAATATTAGGGAACCTCTTATAAAAAAAAGTGAAACTTTCTGGCTAAGACAGAGGAGCCTGGAGCAGTGACGTGACCCTGCTCTTGAAAACAACTATAAAAGCTGGATAGAAAAAAACCTGCTTGAGGACACTGGAAACCAATCAAGACAGCCAGGACTGGAGGGTTTGAAATCTCAGAGGGAAGAGAAAAGCAGCAGGGTGAGTCTTCTGTTCACTGATGCTTTTTTTCCCCACTGGGGTATTTGCCAATTTACAGCATAGGAAATAGAGTTGAAAGAAAGTGGTAGCCCAGAAAAGTCTCAATGGGCTGAGAAGACAACAATTGGAATGCAGTGCAGCCAGAAAGTGAGAGGCCAAGATTCTAGTGTAAAGGAAACCCCAAGAGAATAACCCCTGTTATTCCACACCCAGTTCTCCCCAGGGCATTTGTCAATGCTGAGCAATGAATGCAAGCACAGGGCAAAGGAGGAGACACCAAGAGCAACGCAGCTGTTAAGAGGCTTAAAATCTGAGCAGGGATTTTGGCAGGCGCAGAGTCCTGGCGAGACAAAAATTGAAGTTCAGAGCCCACTAAGGAGGACGGCCCTGGTAGGTACTGCCGGTTCTCAGCTGAAACTCCTGAAACACTGTAGCCCAGGAATAAGGGCAAACCATAAATAGGTCACCCTTTCCACAGCTGGAAACCCAGCCTCGATAAGGTCAAGGTCATCTTCCCCTACTCTATTCCCCCTCAAGAAGAAAATGACAACATCATCCACTGGCTTTACTATTTTTATATGAGATCTTGACATTCAAGTACAAACTTACCAAGTGAGACATGCAATAGGAATAAATGATAAAAATCAAGAGAAACAATTGATGACAGGAATAGGCTCACGGGTGATCGAGATACTAGACTAATCAGATATGAACTTGAATTATAATAAATATATTTAAGAAAATTAATGAAAAATAGAGAATTTCATCAGAAAACTGGAATCTATAAGAAAGAATCATAGTGAAATACAATACAGAACTTGAGAATTTAATCAGCGGATTTACCTGTAGGTTAGACACAGCAGAAGAGATGATAAGTGAAATGATGACAGGTCAATATGAAAGATCCAAAATTGGCACAGGAAAACATAAGAGATACATGAGACAGGGTAAAAAATCTAACATATGGTTAACTGGAAAGGTTAGATAAAAGCATCATTTGAAGAGATAGTGGGTGAGAATTTTCCACCTCTGACAGAAGAATTTCAAGATGTTCTACAAAGCCCCAAAAAGGATAAATACAAAAACCACTTCATACTAAAACTGAAAATCAAAGACAGGAAAAAATGTTTCATAGCAGAAGCAGCCAAGGATAAACAAAGGAAAAATAATCAGATGGACAACTACTTTTTCAAAAGAAATGAAGAAAGCCAGAAGACAATGGAGAGAAATCTTTAAAGTGCTAGAAGAAACTAATAACTAATTTAGGAATTTATGCTCATTGAAATATCTTTCGAAAATGGAGAACACATGATATTTGAAAAATGAGAATATTTATTTACAGTACACCCGTACTAAAAGAAATATTAAAGCAAATTATTAAGGCAAAAAAATGGTAATAAGTAGATTCACATAGCGCAGAAAGAAGCAAAAACCATTAGAAAGGGTAACACAACTAATATCATTCTCAGTAGTGAAAAGCTAAAAGCTTTTCCTCTGAAACCAGGAAAAAGACAAGGATACCTACTCTCACCACATTTACTCAACATAGTTTTGGAACTCCTAGCCAGAGTAATTAGGTGAGAAAAATAAATAAAAGACATTCAGATTAAAAAGGAAGAAGTAAAACTCACTATTTGCAGATGACATGATATATAGAAAACCCTAAAGACACCACCAAAAAACTATTAGGATTAATACATGAATTCAGTAAAGTTGCAGGATACAAAATCAATACACAGAAATCTGTATATACTATACAGTATTTCTATATACTAATAACAAACTATAAGAAAGAGAAATTTAAAAAAACAATACCATTTATAAGTACACCAAAAAGAATAAAATACCTCGGAATAAATTTAACCAAGGAGGTGAAAGACCTGTACACTGAAAACTATGAGACATTGATGAAAGAAATCAAAGAAGACAACAAGTAAATGGAAAGATCTTCTATGCTCATGAATTGGAAGAAATAATATTGTAAAAATATCCATACTACTCAAAGAAATCTACAGAACAAATGTAATTGAAGTGTTATAAAGTCCTTGCAATGTTGGAAAAATGATAAAAGATTTAATCTGAGGTTGACTCTAATAAGCCAAGAATGTGCAAGTCATCCAGACCCAGCAAAAATCTCTAGAATAACCATGAAAGAAAAACTAAAAAGAACATTTAACCAGTAATCTGATATAGAGTGAAAATTTAAAGAATAAATAATGTTTTATTACATTAATTGGCATCAGGTTAGGGCAAATAGAGAAAACAAGTAAAAACTAAAGAATAAGACTTCAAATATAATCCCTACACCAAAGTTTACATCGAACGTAAATGGAGTAAATACACTAATTGAAAGACTCATATTATCTCTTAAATGAGTTTTTTAAAGCTTAACTACATGCTGCTTACATATATGCTAGATGCTGCTTGTTTTATTTGTAAAGACACAGTCAAGTTCAGAGTAAAAGAATGAAAGTAGAGATCCCATGCAAACATCAGCCCCCAAAAGACTCCTGTGCCTATGTTCATATCAGACAAAGTAGACTCTAAGACAAGACATATTATTAGAAATGGAGAGAGATTTTATAATGATTAAAGGGAAAGTTCATCAACAAGATAAAATCATTCTAAGTGTGTTCCACCTAATAAAATGGCCCCAAAATATATAAAGAAACCAAACAGAAGTAAAAGCAAAACCATAGAAATCCACAAATTTACTCAGAGATTTTAATACAGTTCTCTCAGTGGAAGATAGAATAATCAGAAAAAATAAAATCAAAAAGTTTATAGAAGAATTAAAAGCCACAGCTAACAAATTTGACCTGTTTGATATACATAGAATACCACACCCAACAACTTCAGGATATATATTCTTTACAAGTGCACACAAAACTTTTCTTAAAATAGAATTTATGTTGGATTATAAACCAAGTCTCAATATACATAATATATTCTATGATCAGAGTAGAATTGAGCTAGAAATCAATAACAAAAAGATAACCAGAAATTCTTTCCTAATTGTATGGAAATTAAGCAACACAATTCTGAATAATATACAATCAAAGAAGAAATCATAATGGAAATTAGAAAATGTTTTTCATTAATTTTTATTGGCGTATAGTTGCTTTACAATGTTGTGTTTGTTTCTTGCTGTTCAGAAAAGTGATTCAGTTATATGTATACATATATCCCCTCTTTTTTAGATTTCCTTCCCATTTAGGTCACCACAGAGCACTGAGTAGAGTTCCCTGTGCCATCCAGCAGGTTCTCATTAGTTATCTATTTTATACATAGTAGTGTATATATGTCAATCCCAGACTGAATAATAATAAAAACAAGTTATACCAAAATTTGCAAATAAAGTAATACCTAGAAAGAAATGTATAGCCTTAAATACATTTATTGGACATGTGTAAAGGCTGAAAAATTATGATCTAAGCCAAAGGCACTTAAACTTCTTGGTCTCAGGACACCTTTGTAGTTTTAAAAATCATTGAGGATCCCAAATAACTTTTGTTTATGTGAATAATATCAATCATTATTTACCACATTCTAAATTAAAACTGAGACTTTTAAAAATATTTATTAATTCTTTTTAAGTAACAATAATGAATCAATTACATGTTAACATTGATAACATCGTTTTAGAAAAAAATTATATTTTCTAAAGCAAAATATTAAGTGAAAAGTTTGGCATTGTTTTGCATTTTTGAAAATTTCTGTAATGCCTGGCTTAATGGAAAACAGCTGTATTCTCATATTTGCAGCTGTATTCAATCTGTTGTGATATTTTGTTTTGGTTGAAGTATATAAAGAAAATTCAGCTTCACATAGCTATGTAGTTGGACAAAGAAGTATTTTAATAGCCTTGTCAGATAATTGTGTAGGTCTTCTTTGATACTACACCAAAATTTGGCGGGTATAGTTTCTTAAAGGTTAATTGCAATGTGAAATCTGAACCCATGTGAATGCACTTTCTATACTCTGTTGCATTAAAATCCATTGTCTCTCTTACACATTGAGTGGATCTTTCACTCATACATGATTTTATAAACTTATGCAATGGTCATTTGGAAAATATTAGTTTACTGAGTTATGTAGATCTTGCAAATATCAACACATTATCCTTATACAATATTTTTAAATTACACTTATTAATGTCTCTACCTATCTCATTATAAAAGTCTCAAAGTATAGGTAAGGTATCAAGTTCACAATTAGTGGGACCAACCTTTCCAGTTTGACTGGGACTATTCCAATTTTAGCACCGAAATTCCTGCATCCCAGGAAACCCCACGGTTCTAGGCAAACCAGCATGGTGGATCAATAGTTGGTGAATGCAAGTCTTCCAAAATTTTCAATTTTGCTTAAAAGCTTGAAGATTATCATTGGCAACAAATACTCTCAGTGATTTTTCTTGAAATGACAGGCCCATTTTATTCTTCTTTTGGGAAAATGTCTGCTAAATACCCAAGTTGGAATAACCAAAACTTGTCTGTCAGTTATTTTTTCAAGTAAAATAGCAATCCATGAAAACAGTGGGCTAGTTCACTTTGTGTCACAATCACAAAAGTGCTTTTCTTTGAGTCAATCACTGGACTTCAGTATTCAGCAGAAATGCTTTATGCATATTTCTTATTTTGCCATACAGAATATTTATTAAAAGAAAAATCTAATTAATATTTTTTACCACTCATCAAATATACTTTTTAAGTGAAATGAGCATTTTGTTTGTAAGTATGTGGCATTAAAGAATATAATGACTAGTAATACACTTTGGTGCTACTATGCTAATTCAAGCTAGAGCACCAACAATTTTATTCACTGTTGTTTTTACACCATCAATAAAAATAACGACACCGTAGAAAAGGTAATGAATATTGTATTATATTGCTTTAGTATTATTATGAAAGTATATTTTACTTCATTGGGATCCTAAATTTCCTGGGTAGTCCCAGGGTTCACAGAAGTTAATTTGAGAACTAATGCCCTAAATACTCATATCAAGAACCCAAAAACAAAAAGTAAGTTGAGCCCAGAGAAATGAAAAGTATAACAGAACTTAAGAATTCAATATGTAGTTTTAATAGCAAATTAGAGACAGCAGAAAAAGAAAGAAGAATAAAGGTAAGAGCATAAACCAGCTAAACATGAAGCAAATACAGTAGAAAATAAACACAGCCTGAAGTTGGCTTTTTGAAAAATCTAACAAAATATATAAATGAAGATAGTGAGACTGATCAAGAAACAGGGAGGCGACAATACCAAGAACAACAACCAAAAAAGGTCATCGATGTAGACATTTTAGACATTAAGAAGATGGTATTTTGAACAACTTCGTGTCAATACATTTGGAGAATTTAGGTGGAACAAGCAAATTCATTGAAACATACAAAACTGACTCAAAAAGAAATAGAAAATCTGAAAAGTTTGATGTGTATTAAACATGTGGTTCAAAGACATCCCCCAGGGAAAACTCAATGTCTAAGTGACTTCCTTAGTGAATTCTTCTGAACATTTAAGAAGGAAATGATGCCTATCTTACTCAATCTTTTTCAAAGCCTAGCAAAAGGGAAACCACTCTCTCAATTCGTTTTTTGAAACCAATATAATCTTGACACCAACATCTGATAAGAGCATTATGAAAAAGAAAAATTACAGGCCTATCTCTCTCATTAATTTGGATGCCAATTTACGAAATAAAATATCAACAAACCAAATCTGGTATGAAAGAAAAAGGCAAATGCATCTCATCTCCACAGGGTTTAAGAATCCAATGTTAGTATAATATTTAAAAATCAGCCAATGTAATTGACTACATTGACAAAATAAAGGAAAAAATCTGCAATCATTATAGCAGATGCAGAAAATGAATTTAATAAAATTAAGCATTCATCTATAATGAAAAATTAACAAATTAGAACTAGAAGAGAACTTCCTTGATTTGACAAAGGATACACACACACACACACATACCAGCAATGATCATAATTACTGATGAAACATTGAAACTTACCCCCAGAAACTGGAAAAAAGACAAAAGTGTTTGCTGTTATCACTCTCATGAGAACATTGTACTAGACGTCCTAAGTAGTGTAATAAAGCAAGAAAAATAAAAGTATGAGTGTTGGGAAGGAAGAACCAAAACTAATTATTTTCAGGTGACATGATTATGTACGTAGACTATCTTACAGATAAATTATTAGACTTAAAGCATCTGGGTTCAAGGTCAATGTACAAAAATCAAAATTGCATTTTTATACACTAGAAATAAACAACTAGAATGTGACTTTTTTCAATGACACCAGTTATAATAGCATCAGGAATCACATACATAGGAATAAATCTACTAAAAGATGTACAGAGTCTACACAGAAAACAGCAAATCACTGAAAGAAATTATAGGAGATTGAAATGAGTGGAAATATATACCATGAGCATTGATTAACAGACTCAATAGTGTAATTATGTCAGTTCCCTAGAGAGACAATAAAACCCCAGTCTTAAAATCCCAGGAGGTATTTTGTGTGTGAAGCTGACAAACTGATTTTAGTATTTATATGGAAATGCAAATGACACTCTGGAAGTCAAAAAATGTATTACTCTTTAATAAGAGAAAGATGTATTTCCCAAGTCAATTACTAAAACTCACGATGCAAGGATAGAATAAAGAGTCCAGAAACACAAGCATATACAATTATATGATATATGTATATGTACATATGCATATATATGAATATTCATAGCCCGAAAGTGGAAACCACCCAGATGTCCTTCAACAGATGAATGGTTAAAAAAACTGTGATCCATCCATATCATGGAACACTACTCAGTGATAAAAAGGAATGAACTATTGATACACACAACAGCTTGAATGAATCTCAAATGAATTATGCTGAGTGAAAAAAAGCCAATCCCAAAAGGTTATATACCATATGGTTCCACTTATATAATATTTTTGAAATGGCAAAATTACAGAAATGGAAAACAGATTAGTGGTTACCAAGGATCTAGGTATGACTACAAAAAGGCAACATGAGGGATACTTGGGGTTATGGAGATATTCTGTCTTGACTGCATTAGTGCCAGTATCCTGGTGCTGATACTCTACTATGAGATGCAAGATGTTACCTTTGGGGGAAACTGGGTAAAACATGTATTGAATCTCAGTATTGTTTCTTACAATTGCATGTGAACCTACAGTTACCTCAAAATAAAAAAGTTTAATTAAAAAATATTTGTGAGCACCAAAACAAAACAAAAAAACAAAAAACCCAAAGAACTGATGTACATTTCATTAAAAAGCTTCAACAAATGGCTAATAAGCATATTAAATAGTGTTCAACATAATTAGTCATCAAAGAACTGTGATTTTCAAACAACAAAGAGATATCAGTGCTTAGCCACCAGAACAGAGCGGGGGAATGACAGTGCCAAAGTGTTGACAAGATGCAAAACAACTGGAACTCTTACCCACTGCTGGTCAGAGTATGAACTGATGCAGACACTGGGAAACCTGCTTGAGGATCTAATCAGGCTGATGACTCACATAGTCTACGACCGAGCCAGTCCGTCCCTAGATATATATATACCCAGCAGAAGTGCACCCGTGTGTTTCCCAAAGGACGTGCACAAGAACGTTCTCAGCAGTGCTGTTTGTAATTGACAAAACTTGGGGGACCCACAGATATCCATCAACAGTAGGACACGTGATTATATTGCAATACTTCCATGTAGTAGAATATTATGGGCAGTGAACACGAACAAAGTATTGTTACATATACTGATGAACCTTGGAGAAATATTGTTGCGCTAAAAAGCCAGATGCAACAGACACAAAAGTGGATGAAATATAATTTCATACACATTCGGTTTTAAAACAGGTAAAATTAAACTATGGTCATAGATGTCAGAATGGTGGTAACTTTTGGCAGGGTAGTAACAAGAAGGAAACATAAGGAAGGCTTCTGTCGTCTGGTAACATTCCATACTCAACAAGTAGAAATGCAACGAAATTAAATGTGGTAAGCACCAGGATAGGCGCGTTTATGGCGGGGACCTCAGGGAACCACTTACTCTGGCTGAAAGGAGAGCGGTGATGAGGAATAGACAAGGTGGGAGAAATTCATGATGAGACGTGAACGGTGATGGGGTCCTGGATACAAGCACAAGAGGCAGAAGCACGGAAATGTCACGGACAGTATCATTCTCATTAAATTCTTGGAGGGGGCAAGGTGATGCTTAAATATGATTGTTTAATCCTAGGAAGAGAAGACCAGGGAGTCCTGTAATAATAGACAAGCAGTGTAAACAAGTCCAATTATGGAAGATGAAATATTAGAAAAGGAGAAATCTCTTAGTGATAGAGTAATGCTAGGAAGTACAGTTTTCTGATTTGCTGCTAAAACACGTCCTCAATTGTAAAGAACATTGTTTTCGTACTGTAACAGGAGAGCTCACAAAAGTCAGCATCCCTGATACTCCACGTTTGCTTCAGCACCACACACACTGGTTTATGTGTGATTTATTTATCCACCTCTTCCGGTCTCTTTTTAGTTATTAATGTCCCTGTTCAATGTATAATTTAAGAGGATGTGTAATTGACAACGTTGTGAGTTCAATTTTTTAATGCCAATTAAAAGGCGCCACACCAATTATTTTTCCAACCTCTTACTGACTTAATCCTCAAGACTGTCCTGCCTTGCTGAGATCAGTCTTACTGCTCCAGAAAGAGGTGAGCCAGCAGGGTAACAGGTGGAGCATGTTAGAAGCTGTGCTCACACGCAGTGGCGCACGTGTTCCTGTGGGTGCCCACGTGGTACTGACAGCAGCCTAGCATTTATGGTGGGACGTGGCGGCACATTTCAGTAGATGGACTCATCCTCTGAGACCCAGATTTGTGGTGGTGGAAGCCCACTTTCTTCTTCATTTTGTGTAGAAAGCATCGTGTGTTCCTCTGCTTTCAGAGCAGCCCAATACTGCAGGGTAATAGAAATGAAATCCATGCCTAAAATGATTAACATCTGAAGCCAAATTCCTCCTGCTCAGAGAAGAGGAGGGAATTTAGACCATGTTCTCCAATTACTGGTGCTCAGTGCTATTTGCTGAACTTACAGGCAGAAAATACTCATTTCAGATGCAGCCAAAAAGGCCAGTCTACCATGTTTATAACTGTGTTCTTTTCCCCTGTACTTGAAAAGGAAAACATTTTGATAAAACCTTTAGAAGTCTTTACCCATAGCTCCCTAAAACCTGAAGGAAATGAGGGATGGGCTTTTCCACCAATGAGAAGCCTCCGTTCGGGGTCCCACGTCCCAGAAGAGCAGAGGTGCCTGGGGGATGCCAAGTCCCATCCCACGAGACTCAGGGCATCCTCGGATGGGAGCCGCCAGCAGAACTGAAGTGGGGTTGAGCGTGTGCCATTAGCGTCTGCAAGTCTGTACTTGAACTGCCCTTTGTTCTGCAGGGTTTATTTCACCCATAATAGACTGTGTTGACTTCAAAGCAGCCCCTTTGCTTGTGGGGTGATAGGCTAGGAGAATAGAGCTCATTAACAGTCCTCCCTTTCAAATGGAAATTGTCCTGCCTTTATGGAGGGAGACTGGAGAGCCCTTCGTAGAATGAACGCTGCCTCTTCTTTTCTCTCCGTGACTCTTTGGGTCCTTGCTTGCTTCTGGGCTGAGACAGGGAGAGTGGGAGAGGGACATTAAAGGGATATTCACATCGCTCTTCCCCTCGCACAGGCTGAAAGTGGGTTAACCAGAAATACTTAGAAACCGCTCAGTCTCAAAGGATTGGGTCCCCCCATCACGGCCCCCAAATGATAATGTAAGAAGATGACAGTCTTGTGTGTCAACCGCTTGGCCAATTTGTGCCAGAGCACAAACGTGCACACGCGCACACACAGTGCATGGAGTTGAAGGATGGCCACACCCTTTCAGTACTGAGACCTCCCTCTATGGCCTCTTATACTGTCCTTGGGTTGCTGTTTGTTGCCCGGGCTGCAAACAATGGCTGGACATCCAAGCCCAGGATCCCAGGGAGCTTGAGGGAGGAGGAGCTTCTACCCCAGGGTAGGGCAGGTGATCCTGGAGATGATTTTGATTTGACAATGACAGGGTCAAACTGCAGCTCTAGGAGCAGCCTCTGGGGGCTCTTTTCCCCAGCACAACCATGCTGTGGTTGCCAGCCTTCCCGGGATCACACAGGCCTCCTGTCCCCACACCTCTCTCTCCCCAAGGACCCTGTCCCTACAGAGAAATCCCGCCGGAGGAGGTCTGCAGCCTCCAGGCTAGTAAAAAGGGAAGGACATCAGACACCACTAAGCCACCAGAGCTGGGAGGGGAAGATGGACTTGCTAGATAAGCATAATGGGAGCTGCGGAGAAATTTCAGGGACAGAGAAACGACATTAAATGCCTGAAGGGAAAAACCTGTGGCAAGCTTAGGGATGCATTGCTGCCGAGGCAGAACTTGGCAGGGCCCGGGCCTTTCTCAATACGACATATGTGTTAATGGATCCAAAATATTGAAAGCAAATATTGACTCTGACTCCTAAAAACCCTTTAATTATTTATTTTGAATAATTTGATACTCAAGTAAATTAATGCTAAAGCATTTCTCCGTTTGTGCCAAATCAGTGCCTCTCAGTGGGAACTCAGTCCATCTTTGCAGGCAAGCGCTCACTCTCAGTAGGCAGTCCATTTCTGCAGAGTGCCATTAAGTTAATTTCAAAAAGAACCAGTAAAGGTATATGGAGCAGGCAGTAATAGCATGGAAAATATCCAAAATTACTAGACCCAGCAGCAGAACTTGGATGCCATTTTCATGCACTAATAATTTGTAGTCTACGTATTGAAGGTAACTATAAACTGACTACTTTCTGTGCTAAAGCATTCAAGTAATTAAAAATACGCCATTTGTTGTCTACCTTTCAACATTTGGGAACAAGATGCCTTTTTTTTCTTTTCCTGGGTAAATGCATCTTGCAGGCTCTTACCCAAAGCGACGCTGAAGTCCCGTGTCACAAAGATGATTTCCGTGTCCTTGTTTTCCTTCAGGAATGTAAAGTGGATTTGCCCACCAGGCCAGCGGGTGAGCTGGGGTTGCTCTGGAGAGGCTCCCTGGAAACCGATTTCATTTTAGATTACTATGTTAGGAATTTGTTAATAGGGATGATTCTGGATGAACTACATGAAATGAAGCATCTGACAACAGAAGGACCCCACCAAAATCCATCATATGCTTTTGTTTGAGGTGGGCGGGGGGGGGATTAAAAAAACATGGGCAGGAAAAAAAAATATCAGACGACATGTTTTAACTTCCAAGACCAGGTAAAAAGAAAACGAAGTATTTTAAGTTCGTATGAACCTCGTGTGTTAGAGCATTTCCCGCTGCCTCGTGGATTTTCAGGAGGAATTATCTCTTTCAGTTCCATCTCATCCCCAACAGCCACTGTTTAGGCTGTTTTCATACACTACCCATTTTTATAAGTCCCTATAGAAAAGAGATCAATTTAACCAAGGAAGGTTCAAAAAAAGCAATCTTTTTGCTATTCATGAAGGATATCAATATTACTGCAACCAGACTCAACCAGAGCCATTGTTCCTTTCCAACTCCTAGAGAAGGTGTAATTCTGACAGTAAAAAGCCATTCAACTATTCATTGTGTGGAAGCTACAACCACACAATTAGTCAGGTAATCGCTCCAAAGGACAGCAGCTTTGATCTTCAGAATGAAGAGATGTGAAAATGACAAAGAAGCAGAGTTCCGCACTGGATTTTCCATATGACCTGGATTTACCTTAATTCAGAGATGCTGGTTAGTCCTGTAAGTGTCGAGTTCATACCAGGTGGCATGGCGTCAGGGGGACTATAGCTTCCAGACTCACAAAGTGGTGGGTCTGTTTAAGGCTCTCTCTGAAATTATCAGGTGGATTTGGAAATTCTCTGGGTAATTTCCCCAAGAGAATTCCATTGCCTCTTGAGGTTTCAACAGTCCCTGGAGAAGACCTGTCTCAGCATTTTAAAGGAGGCAGCACAGAGGCCTTGAAACCAAGGAATGGGAGGTTCAAAGGTGGGTTCCCAGCCCCACCTGTGTCCTCCAGACCAGATGGGCCTTCCTATCGCCACATCTGATGTGTCACCCTTGCTGGCTTTTCTCTTAGTCCGGCCCACCTCACTTCCTTCTGGTCAATTACAGAGTGGTCCTCTGCCTACCCAGAGCTAAAACCTCAACACAAGCACGCCAGGGGATGTTTCAGACCACTATAGGGGGTGTTTTTCTGAGGCTCCTTAGGCATTTCGTGCCCTCTGGCTCTCCCTGATGAATCAGGCTGCATAATGATATCACTCATATGTATCACAGTCTGTAGTTTGGAACGTGCTTGGGCTGTATTCCCAGGTGTACCCTCTGCGGTCCCCTGGGAAGCCCACAGAACTATCTGCTCTATAAATGAGGAAACCCTGGAGACATCCCCAGGTCCCAAAGCCAGAGGAACTCAGGAGTCAGCCGAAGACTCATCCAGAGGCTGTGCAAACTCAACACGCTAACCCTGGCACCCACAGAGCTGGAGACGATGAGACAGAAGTGGATGAGTCAGAGGCTGGAGGAAGGGTCCCCTCCCTCCCTCCCCTGGTGGCAGAGGTGGGCGGCCACACCAGGATTTGAGTTCAAAGGCCTTGAAAGACCCCCTTGTCAAAATCTCTTCTTCAGTCAAGGCTTGATGCCTTGAAACAAGAAATTCCCACCTTTCCGTTCCCTACCCTAGGCTAAAGGAGCATGTCTGGAAAGTGTTACATGGGAGGGGAAGCCCATTAACTAAGGATCCTCCATTAGCCCACATTTCCAAATTTGCACTCAGCAGGACCCAAAAGGAATGGCATTTAGTACTGGAACATCTGGATCAGAGAGACGGAAGGGAGGGAGGAGCCGGGAGTAGTCAGGGTGAGAAATAGGGCAGAGGGAACCTTCCCTAGGAATTGGAAAACCCTGAGCAGGTGCTAAGTGCCTCGACTGGATGGAAGATGAAGGACAGAGAGAGAGATGGACAAAAGGAGATGTGCCCACAGCTGCCAGAGGCTGATAGGACCAAGAAGGCTCCTTCCCCGGCTTTTTTTAAGGACGCATCATGGACAAGCCAAGACAATAGACGCCATCTTGGCCTGGCATGTGCTGCAGGAGCTGCCAGCAGAGCACGACGACGGTGGGACTCAGTGGTGAGCTTGTGAGCGCCACCATCTCTCCTGCCTTGGAACATGGCACCAGCATCGGAAGCCAGACCTGGGTGCCACCTGGGTCATGAGATAAATTGCTTGGGTGTGTCTTCTTCTCTCTCCCCAGTGCAAAGGACATCCCACACTGGGCAAGGAAAGAAAGTGAAAAATCCTTTATAAAAGGTGCCATTCGACTGCGGGTGACCCCCAAGCCATTCCTGAAGGATGTTTGCTGAGGACCTTTCAAGCAGCAACAATGGAAGCCAACGTACCAGATGTGGAAATTTGGCTGAGAAACAAGCCCTCCCCTTTCCCGGGCATCTGACCCACGAGATGCAGGGGTTCAGAGTCCACAGGGGGCAGCAGGGCTGGGTTTCAGTCTGAGTTGTTGGCTTTCTGAGGACCCGCCCTACGGACTCTCAGGTAAAACTTGCAAAATATTCCTTGCAGACTAAGTGAGGACCCCTGGATCAAACCCAAACTCGGAAGCCAGGAAATCCACTTGCAAATAAAATGAGGTTCTGAGACACACTGCACATGTGTAGCGTGTGAACTCAGAGCTTGGAAACTAAAGCTGAATTGTGCAGATTCCCATCCAGTGGAACTCCAAGAAACACGTGCCAGGGTTCATGACATATGATAGTGTGTAACTTCATTTTCTATAATACATTTCACACAAATTATACCCCGCCTTGCTTTGCGGAGTTAAATACCCTATGAGAATTCACCCAGAGTTAACATACGAGAATATTCTGGTCCCATAATATATGAAGTCAATCCTTGGTTTCTTATGGAATTTAAAACACACACACACACACACACACACACACACACACACACACACACAGTGGAGAGGGTAGATTTTCTTTTATTCAATGCTTTACTGCATAAAGACAGATCGTGGTATTTTATTTAATACAACAATTTTCAAACATTTTGACCTGCTTTCTCAAATGGCACCAAAAATATCGTACATGGTAGGAAAATAGTGTAAGCAGAGGTAGGTAGAATATGTCCTGCTGAAAGGATGGATTGGGGGCCAAACGATGGAGAGATTAAGGATACAGGCAGCAGCTCCTCTCCCCCCCATAGGGATGCCCTGTAGGCAGTGCAGAAAATGTAGTAACTACAACTAAAATTGGATTTAATCATTGCTACTAATAAAGCGCCAAGGATATATGGCAATTTACTATGCTGTCGGCAAAACGAATTGCTTAAGGCACGTTAGCGGCGCATTAGACAACACATACACGGTAAGTAAATTATGATTACAATAAGCATAGAGTAAATATTGAGTGGGCGTTAGCACAATAACTCTTTTCAAAAATCTTTTAAAGATTCCTCCCCCCGTGAATCTGTTTATCGTCTTCTACAATAGTTATCAAATTCAAGAAGCATATTTCTGATTCTATAAACTGTTTTTGATTGGTCTTTTTGATTTTTTTCAATTGGTAAATGAAAGAATGATGTCATATGACAGCATTAAATACTATTAAACAGACCATAACTAACATTCGCTGTATAAATTATACATAAGCTGACACTTTTATGCACTTTGTGAAGAATTGCTTCATGGGTTATGCAATCTTTTCCAAAACAGGCTCCATGGAATAACACGACTGGTTATGTTTCATGGCTACAAATTGGTAACTGAATTAGCATTCATTTATTAAGTTTTCACAGGGAACACTTCTCATTCAAATACTTGTAGATTATAATTTATTTTTATCTGAGGCATAACTTTTCACGTGGTGTTTTTGCCAAAATCAATACAACCGGAGCCAAGCCCTGTTCCCTGTTCAGACCCTCCTCTCCTTGGCTACTTACATACATGTGTCTTTTCTAGCTGGGAAGATCAATAAATGAGTCTGCCTCATGATCATAATCTTTGCCAAAATGCTGAGCTGAATATTATTTTTTTACCAGTTCAGCCCATCACGCTCAGGACTCTATTCACACACTTTTTAAACAGCTTTTGTATGCTTAAACAAGGAGTCCGGGCTTTTGCTAGATGGCAGAAAGCCTGCATATTTCACTTCTGAAACACACGGGAAGTCCAGGCCAAGAGTGATGATGACAGCAACGGTTTCGAGATTGCCCAGATTAGCATAGAGAACGCGCAGAAGCTTGGGTACCACACCTCTGGATGTAGTCGGTCATGTCAGGTTCCCCAGTGGCATGTGGACTCTTGGACTCTGTTCCAAACACACACGGACAAAATATTTTCTTCCAGTCACAGGCAACATGCACAGTGGGTAAGGTCCAGCAGGAAAACACGGCCGGGTTCATGGGACAAGAAAGTCTCTGGACCACCAATCTGCTGCTCTGCATCATCAGAGCAAATGTTTACAAATGACAGGTACAGTCATGGACACCCGAAAACGGGGATCTTCTGTGAATTTCAACCTTCTGGATAATCCTGGTGAGTGGGAAGGGCTTTAGATTCTAATCATTTATTTTATATGGTGAAGATGCATTATTCCCTTTAATATTCAGTGGTTTCCTTTCAAGTTACTAAAATCTAGACAACACCATGTATACAGCCAAATATGTACCAGAAGATATAAATTTTACAATGCATAAGACCTCAACAAATCTATTATTGTTATCGGCATTATTGAGTTTTAATTGATACATCTGTCATGCCTCAAGTTCAAATTCTGGGTAATGTTGACTCTTGTTCGACAGATTTGCTTCTACCTCTAAAGTCGTGAGAATACACTCCAACCACCCCTGTGCCATTTTAGTCCACTTCTCTGTACATTTCATACTTAGCCAAACTGCTCTAAGCAAATTCTGACACCAGTAAGGATTTTACTTTCACTGAGACATTTTGCATTTGCATATAATTGAAGAAAATCCTCCTTGCTTACTTAGGAGTTACTGTGGCTACTCAGCCCACACCCAACGTGACAATCAGAACTCGATGAACCCAGAATTACCACCCATTCCAAGGTTGGTGTCTAAAGCAGTTTGGACAAAGCAACCTGTGTTCCCTGAGGGAGGCTCAAAGCAGACACTGGCCGGGGGGTGGGGAGGGTGCTGGGAGCCTGAGAGATGCCACAGCGCTGGGGTCAGTGTCCAGGAAGAATACTGGGGGTACCTTTGTCATGGCTGGTCAATGAGAATTTCGAAAGAGGAGAGTAGATTGTACACAAAAGGCGTAAGAGACGTATTTCTATCTCAGGAAAATGTGTGTATAGAGAGGTGCACACATACAGAAGTTACACGTGTGTATACGAATGTATGTGTGTATCAGATAAAATTATGGCTTTTTATTCCCACTGCAGCCACGAAGGAGGGTTTGCAACCTGTAGATACAGTTCTCTGTGCTCTGGCCTTTCCCACCTGAGCTGCAGCCAAACCTGACAGGTTCCTCTAACTTCCCCACAGGAAGTGACCCAGAAACACCACAGAAGCCACCAGTGGGGTTTCAATAGGATTTCAGAGTCAGGATGAGGAAGACACAAGTGGCAAACGAGTAGAGTATGGACTGAATGTTTGTGTCCTGCCCAAATTCAGATGTCGAAGCTCTACCCCCAATGTGACTGTATTTGGTGATGGGACCTTTAAAGAAGTAATTAAAGTCGCATGAGGTCATATGGGTGGGGCCCTGATCCAATAGGACCAGTGCCCTTAAAAGACAAGGAAAAGACTCCAGAGTACTCTCTCCTCTGTGTGAAGGCACAGCAAGAAGGAGGCTGTCTGCAAGCCAAGGGGAGAGCCCTCACCAGAAACCAAACACTGGCAGAACCTGACCTCTGGCTTCCAGTCTCCATAACTGTGGGAAACTAAATCTCTGTTGTTTATGCCTGTGGGTGTTTAGTTGGGGCATCTGGAGCAGACTGACACAAGGAGTGAATACACCCAAGGCCCAAGTGTGGCCGTGAAGTGCCTCAGTAATGCTAGAAATGTGAAATGACTCCAGGTTAAAACTCCCATGAAAAGGACTGGCTACAGAAATGGTCACATTTCAGTTTTATACTTGGGATTGTAAAGCATACCATTGGCATATTACTCTTTTTATGTCGAGGTTCTGGACATTCCATGCGAACAAGGAATTACAAAAAAGAGAACGTTTGCACTCCATGATCCTGTCTGTGATCCCTCACTTACCATCTTTGCTGATGACTCAAATCTATACCTTGGCCTAAAACTCTCTCTTGAGCTCCAGACAGGCATCTAATAACAGCCAATTCTCCTGAGCAGGAATGCGTGCCAGGCGGGTTCTAGATGCGTCACGTGAGCTGGCTCCTATAACCCTGACACAAGCTGGGAGGAAGGTCAGGTCTAGGACCACAAACACTGGTGTCGGTGGTCTGTCTCCAGAGCCCACACTGTTATCAGCATGATCAGCTAAACACCTGCCATCTCTCCAGTATCCCACGGGTACTTCAAAATCAACATGTACCAAAACTTAACTCTACCCCTCACTCCAAATCTGGCCCACCCCCTGCGCTCCCTGCCTTGGAGAATGGAACCTCCATAGACCTGTCCATTTCTGATGGTTCACCTGGATGCTACAATTCAGGGCTCACCTGTCGTTCGCCCCACTCCCCTCCTCTGCTTCCCCACAGGGAAACAAAGGAAACCCCGGGATGTGGCCGCCAGGATTTAATCATTAACACAGGAGATCTTACCAGAGAAGGATGAGATACCCTCCAGGGGTGGCAGCAAAGGTAGGTTAGCTTTCACGTAACCCCCTGCTTGAAACACTTCAATGGACCCCTGATCAGCACGGCTCCCCCAGCATCTACACCTCCGCTGCTGCCCCCCTGAACACCAAGCCTCAATCACATCCTGAAGCCATGGTTGCAGCACTCTGCTTGGTCATCTGGTTTTGGTGCCCGTTGCCCCCTCTTTCTGCACTGTCTCCATGCTTCCTCGACTCTCCTACTCTCCTCTGGGACCCCGTTTGGATGGCGCCTCCTCTGGGCAGATTCCCTTAACCAAATGATTCCTCCCACACTAAAACCCAGCAATGTCTGACACCCCACCTCCCCCATGAGTTTTCCACATCTGTACACAACTCAGCTTCTATTTTCTGGTATTCTTTTAAGAAAGTGACTCATCTTTTTCACTCAGATTTACTTTGAAAATAAAAGTCCTTTACATCATTATGATGAACGGGCAATCCAAATCACCTTTTAAAATAAATCGCTAACTGCAAAGGAAAGTGAATCAATGTTCTTAAAATTACAGTGAGATGTTGCTAAAACCTATTTTCAGGGATAAGCAGATTATAGCTTTTCTCTTTGTCGTTATCAGAAGGATCCAAAGACAATGGGCACAGAGGTAACTTTCTAACTATGTAATTCAATGCCACTTAATGCCACACTATGCTATCATAAAGGCTGCTCACCTGAGGGCAGAGGTGCCACCCACCTGCTGGGAAACTTGGCCCTGAGGGTCTTGTCTGTGTCTCATCTATCTCCCTCTAGCCTCTAGTCTCCTGGGAGTTAAAGACCAGTCCCACCCCACCTAACACAGCACTGGTATTTTTGCATGTGTTGAATAAATACTTGTGGACTAAATGAATGTATCAAAGGCTGAGAAACACAAAATTCTGTGGCTAATCAGAAAGTAAATGTGTCCCATTATAAGCGTTTGGCAGGAAGGGAATCTGAACCACAAAAGCACGTTGAGATAACTCACGGATTTTCAGACAGGACCTGGACAGCTCCTGGATGGGACCTCCCATTGAGCAGGGACCCACTGCATCTAGAACCAGACTTGTGTGATAAAGGACCCTACACCCTACTTGTGTCTTTCTTCATCCACTCCTGTCTAAGAACAAGGAGAAGAACAGCCGATAAACTTACTTTTATATTTAACTGGCAAGCAAGTCCAAAATGAAATCTCTATCTTCCCAGGCAGGCACACCAGCCTGCGTTTGAAGCCATAAGATCATCACCGGGGCACCAGGGCAGAATGGGCTGGAATCTTTGCAGGGAAAAACGAGGTCTGTGGCAGCCATTGGCAGAATGCCAAGGCAGTGAAGGATTTGTGCTAAAACCTCTCTTCTCATCCACTTCAGCAGAGCATTCAGGCACTCAGCACAAAGCCTGCCTTTCAGAAGTGTGTGTGTGTGTGTGTGTGTGTGTGAGAACATGTGGTGGGGACGGGAGGGAGGCGTTCTGTGCAGGGAAAACTTACCTTCTAATCGCACCAAGAGTCTCACATGCCTTGGTCTTCATGATTTAGGATGTCCACAGACATTCAGAACCTGGGCCTTGTCACACATGGAGAACGCCTGTGTGTTCTGTCATCACCTCTTCCTGTCCCATTTGGCAGAGGAGTGTTTGCTGCTCGGAGATGTTGTGATTGCCCAGGTTAAAGATGCCAGCTACCTGTGCAGGTGGTGGACCACCTAGGACTGATCTTTAGAGGCAAATGATGACAACTTTTTCTGCACATTGATCCTTTGCAGGAAACAAATGGCATTCTGGAAGGCATTTGACTCTGTAGATGCTTTTGGTTAAAAACTAAACAAAACCAAAAAGAGCACACATGGTTTTTAGCATTGTGGGATGGGAACCAAGAGACTTGAGTTCAATTCTCAACTCTTCTTCTTCACCACTGGTTGACTCTGAGCTTCTTGAATTTACCATTTCTTCATCTATATGGGAAAGGTGAACTGTTGAACTTGAAGGTTTGTGCAAACTGCTAAATTCTATTTCCAGGTTTCCTAGGAAACCCTAGGAAAGATGTGCAGGTGGGTGAAGACCACCTACAGAACCTGGGTTGCTTGTAGGTGCACAAGAGGATCACCTGATGGGAAACAAAGGTACCCCCACTCTGGTCTAACTTTTGCCTGGGACTTTATTTCTTTGCTTGTCCTTACAAAAGTGACTCTTTAGCCATGTTGGAAATGGAGCATTCGATTCAGGAAATATTTATTGTGTACCTACTGCTTCACCACTCTTCTAGGGGCTTGTTCATCCATGAACAAAATGAAGATGCTTCTCTTGGTGGAGAACCATAAAATTAACAATAAACATAAGCAGTACCTCACATAATGAAGTAGCTGGTCAGTGATATGGGAAAACGTAGAAAAAAATGGAGCAGAGTGAAGCAGATTGGCAACCAGGGTGCTGTGGAGGGCTGCCCTGTACACAGACCACCAGTATGGGTGTCATGAGAATGAGACTTTTGGTCAAAGATGTGATGGAACATTATTCTGGATATTTCTGTGAGAGGATTTATTTTTGGCGGGAGGATGAGATTAACATTGAACTCTATGGACTTTGAGTAAAGCAGATTGCCCTCTGTCATGTTGGTGGGCTTCACCCAATCAGTTGAAGGCTGACCTCTAGAACAAAAGACTGACCTCTCCTGAACAAAAGGGAATTCTGCAGTACCTGCTCTCCTGGGCCTCCAGCCTGCCAGACCGGCCTGCAGAATTTGGGACTTGCCAGCCTTCATAATCATGCGAGCCAGCTCCTTACAATAGATCTCTTCCTAAATATACGTACATCCGACTCTTCTGCTTCCTGGAGAACCCTGCCTATTACACCGTGCAGAGAGGCAGGACCATGGGCATCCTGTAGGCCATTGGGAAGACCTCACTCACTTAGAGGCAAAGCCCACAGAGCTCCAAGGCCTGGTGGATGTTTTCACCAGGAGGCAGTGGAGGCACCACTGGTGCAGGGGGATGGCCTTGATCACATTTTCCCTTCCCACTAAAGTGGGGCTCCTCAGTGCAAGAAACCAAGCAACTCCTCCAAGGAAGAGGAGTGGGAAATGAAGGCCCCGTATTTCATGACCTTTGACTGAGAACTAGACCTACCTTCCTAACTTATAAATAACATGGAATTATCTTCTTCCCCTCACACCATGCTGTATCCAGGCAACATCAGGCTATATCGAAGAATGCTTGTCAGTGGAGTATGGGGGCCCTGAAAGGTAGGCTGCTCAGAGCACTTCTCAGACACAAACGCCGTCCTTGCACGTGCAGCGCGACACTCTGAGAAGAGCGGTAGGCTCCGCATCACCAGCCCCACTGCCGCCATCTGTCACCGTGAACCCTCCGCTTCCCAGGTCTGCTTGATGCTTCTTCCGTGAACCCCTCCACACCCTCGGGAGGAGTAACCAGTGGCCCTTCTTACCCCTCGACATCAGGATGCATCTCCCGTCCACCTTGGATCTTCCCCACCAGGTCTTTCAAGAGCCGAGCCCAGGGGGGTCACCCAGCAAATGCTTCCCCAAGGAAGGGAGGAAGGTCCTTGCGCTGCGGATGTGAATTCCTCCAGAGTTACCAGGAAAGAGTAAGCATCTCCCAAGCCATGCTCAAGGACAGCGCTGCCCCATCGTCTTTCGAGGTGACCCCAACTTTAGACAGCAGCCTACAGGGAAGGCTGGGGTCAGAGAAGGGATCTGCATGATCTCCCTCTGCCATCCGGGTCCTCCAGGGCATGAATCTGGACACCTGCTCCCTCGTCTGAGACCCTCACCCTCCTGCCAGGGGGCAATTCTCTTGTGGGCACTGGGGCTTCTGACACTAAGTCTAATCTCCCATCTCCATGAGGGCCAGGTGATGCAAACTGACTAAGTTTTCCCCTGACTAAAGTCAGTTATTGCTCAGCATTGGCTTTTGGGGTTTTTTTGCAATTATTTCAGCTTCAAGGAATCTGATGTACTAAACTGATTTAGAAAACAAATGCTGTCACCCACTCTCTCCTCCCTTCCTGACTTCACTGATACTCAGTCTCCCATCGAATAAGCATTGATCCGCTAACCACGTTACAGAGCGCAATAGGAACCTAGAGTTATGGGAAATAAAATAGGAGAATATTTCTCTGATGATGAGAGGATGTCTCAAGATGAAAACACTGTTCTTCTGTCTACATAAAACAAAACATCTTCACGACACACAAGAAATCATATAAGATGTCTGCTGCGGTCTCTCGTTTTGGGTTTTCCAAGCCCAGGCAGAGTTATGTGGTGCCTCATGTGACGGGGAATTCACAACTTTCAAACTTTTTTAATATGAATTTTAAGTAAAGGAACAAGCAGAGGGTCAGGAATGTTCATATTAAAGTTTGTTATTTGTTTTTCTTTTAACTTCTTAAGTTTGAAAATATCCTATCAGTTAAACCACAGAAAGATTTTTATCTCTCATTCACATGAAATAACAGACCACAGCCTTCAGATTAAAATAACAAAAACACTTAAGTAACTCTCGATGTTGTTAAATACAAGATAAATATTTGAGTGTTTTTTTGCCAACATTTTTTACATATTTGTGGAAACATCGAGGGAAAACTATATCCTGTGAGGGAGAAAAATAAGATAGAGGGAGGAGAGTTTTAACTGAGAGCCTCTTACTAAATTACTCCTTATGTGCTGTTTTCCCCGTGGATAAGCCACAGCATTCTTAGGAGCAGATAGTCCTGGGACTTGGTGATACTCTTTGGCACTTCCTACAACTGCCCATGAATAGAAAGAGGGGAAATTCCTTGGTTAAGGTTTACCTCAGTGCACACAAACTCATCTCTGGTAAACAAACAAACTTTTGAGACTTTCAGGGAAAGGATTCTTTGGTTCCCTCGTGGGTTCATGGTGCAGCCAGCATCCCACCATAGAAGCAAAACAGCTCACCCATCAGCCTCCTCCAAGGCCTGGGGCATCTGCAGTTGACTTGAGAAAGAGGGCAGGGTTATCGAGATGTCCCAAAGTGAACTACAGCCTCAGCGCGACAGCCATGACCAGCCAGCCACGGGCAGAGCCAATTTGAACCTTCCCCTTGCCATTCAATTTCTCACCTCGGGCACGTGGAATAATTCCGCCAATAAGGATACTCTTTCTGGTTTTTATGCCTCTATCAGTGGAAAATCCTATAACACACATAGTTTTCAGAATATGTCACTAACTAGAGAGATCTCTGGATCCCAGTAAACCAACATAGGGCCTTGCACTGTAGATTCCCAATAAATATCAGCAGAATGAATAAACGTCTGGTGAGATTTGCCTCTTGAGATACATAAGCACGGGCAAAGTAGAGTTAATAGCAAATCATTTATGGATTTGTTCACCATGTCTTATTTAGAAGGACAGAAATTTGAAGTTCTTTTTAAATTAATAATTGCTTCTCTCCCCCCCCAAAAAAAGATTTAAGTTGGCTAATAATCATTAAATTACCAAGAATAAAAAGATTCACCAAGGTTATAATTAGGAATAGGAAAAATGTCAGCCCCATTATTGATTTTAATTTTGATGACGAAAACACTGACTTCTGTAAGTTGAGTAAATTCCAGTAATAAATGAATGGGTCGAGCCTTTCATAGGTTCACTAATATTCTAATAATAAACAGTGTTAAGGGAAAAATATTAACTTTTGGAAGCTAACGAGGTAACACTTTCAGCTAACTGAAAAGAAAAGTGTATGTCTCAAAAGTATTTTGGTGACTTTTAAAGAAGTAATACATCTACTCAAGGACCAGGATTAGAACTGAGGAATGACGAAGGTGATGGAATGAATAAGACCAATTAAAGGCTGGGCAAGAGGGAAACACCGTTGTACCAGAGGAGTTCTTTGAGAGTTCACATTTGCTTTCAGTCGTTTCAACTTTGCCAAGTCTGACACTGGTGTGGTATCCAACTGGTCATCTGACATGAGGGAGGTTAGTTATTTGTGGTGACAAAATGAAAGCTGTCTTAATCTTGCAGACCTAGTCAAATTATGAAACAGGAACCACTAGATTCTCTAGGGGGCTAATTAGAAAACCTCCTGGCGAGGAGACATTGCAAGCTCACTTGTCAATCTGACTGTCGGCTTCCCAAAGTACATGTGCCATTGGACGAACACATAGCAGTGGCTGCATCTTTATCAAGATATGGGGATGCGAATTGGACGTGGCTATGGATATGGATGTGGTAGATGTGGATGGGGACGTGGATGTGGCGAGAGATGTGGACAGAATTATCAACGTGATGGGGAAGTGTTGGAAATGTGCAGAGAGAAATGGATCTGGATGAGGATGGGGATGGAGAGATGGATGGAGATGAGGATGAGGAAGGGTTTGGGGATGGTGATGAGGATGAGGATATACACGTGACTAGGATATAGATACGGATGGGAATGGGGATAGGATGGGGATGGAGACAGGGATACAGAAAAGGATATGCCTGTGGATACAGATATGGGATGTGGGTTAGAATGGGATAATGCCACTTGGAGTCAATGCCTTACCTCCAAACACAGGGGCCGCAAAATCTTAACCCCTCCCCATTTGGGGATTCCTTTTGACTAATCTACCTTCTCTGTTTTACCTTGAGCATTTGTAATTTCTGGGGGTTACTGATTCATTGTATGGAAATTGAGTTTCATTCAGAAATGTTGTGAATTGCTGTAGTTTAACACCCTTTCTTCTCACCACCCAGACCTAGCTTTTCTAAGCCCTGAGAAGCCTTTGACTAATCGTTAGTGTGCCCTCATGTAGTGTCTGTATCTTCAGGAAGCCTGCATACTAAAATTAGTGACAAGACAGACTAACGGCATCAAAGAAATTGTGGAGTTGGAAAGTTAGAAATGTTGACCATATCCTTAGCGAGTGTTCTCTACTCTTGGGGAAAATGTTAAGATAAAAACAAATCTTCAAGAAAATATTAATCACATTATAATTTCTGCCATTTAAATGTCTACTAGAGCTAGGCTTTTTTTTTTTAAATACCCACAGCTTGAAGTTTACTTGTTTCAGACAATGATCTCTACTGACTTTAGTAAAATACCCCTAACTAGTTAAGGCACAGCTGGCCAGTCTCCTCCTCTCATGGTGCTGGATTCAGCCAACAAGTCAATTATTTATTCAGCAGACGTTTTGACTCTATGGGCCAAGGAGAACTTTATAGCCAGTATGCTACACAAGCCATACACCCACACTCACTCACTTACACTCCTGATTGCACTCTCACTGGGAAATTATCTCAAGATTGTGTAAAATTTATAGACAAATATCCCAAGCTCACTTTGCAAGAGTCAGAATGGCATTCTTCTGAGATCTTTTGGGATTCTCTTGTGGTTCTCTTGGGAGCCCCGTGGTAATTACACACCACAATTACCATGTGTATCTTCACTGTGGTATGGCTAGAATCAAAATTCCTCCTCTATGCCTGTCAGAGCAAAGAGCCGAGCATCTCTCTGAAGATCGGTATGTAGCTGGTAACCTCAAAGTTCTGAATTTCTTCCACATGACAGTACGAGCCTCTTCCTTTTTATTGAAAGGCCACATGACAGATTTGGTTAAGAGAACGGAGCTCTTCAAAAGAAGTGTCTCTGTTTTGTCACTGTGCCAAAATCTTATGTTAAAGATTCTTCTCATAGAATTTCCCATTATTAATATTATCCTTGTACAGAATATCCAAGGGTCATATAAGAGAGGTTGGTCTTCAAAGACATTCCATATCCTACAGGAATAATTGCTCTATTCTCTTAGGAGGCCCTGCCTGTTTGGGGCCTGGTTGACAGATTTCAAGAGGAGAATTTGTGTCTGTCAATTTGGGGGAAGCGTCATTTCAGAAGGGAGCTGGGCTACGAGAGAAAGGACCAGACTCCTCCAACCTGACAGAAACACTGGCCAGCGTGTTGATTCCAAGTGTGGCTGTGACCACCTACGTCCCTCTGCCCAATGTGTCAGTCAGGGTTCTCCAGAGAAACAGAACTAATAGGAAAGATGTGTGTGTGTGTGTGTGTGTGTGTGTGTGTGTGTGTGTGTGTGTGTATAAAAAGATTTATTTCTAGAAACTGGCTCATGCATTGATGGGATTTGGCAAGTCTGATGTCCATGGGCTGGACTGGTAGGTCATCTGGTCACCCAGGCAAAATTTCAATGGCATCATCTTGAGGCAGAATTTCTTCTTCTCTGGGAAATTTCAGGATTTCGCTCTTAAAGCTTTCAAAGGATTGGATGAGGTCCACCCACATTTTTTAGTATAATCTTCTTTACTTAAGTCAATGGATCATCTACAAAATACCTTCACAGCAACACCTAGACTATTATTTGACCAGATAACTGGGCACCATAGCCTGGCCGAGTAAACACATAAAGTTTAACCATCAGGCCCTGACAAGGCTCCAGGTTCCCAGATACTGGCATTACTCTTCCCATCACCTCTCACCTCATACCCTCGGGATGAGCCCCTGAGCCTCCCTCGGTAGTCCATTGGGCACTTTGTCCTTATATTTTTCCTGTGTGGCCTTGGTGATACCTCGCCCATCTTCTGCCCTTGGATTCCTCCCAGAGGTCACGCGCTATCCTCTCTCCGCATCACCACAGGTCATCCCTCTGGGCTGGGGCAGGCTGGTGGGGCGAGGGGCCCACCATCTCTACCCCTCCACATCCTGTCCATCACACAGCCACCCCTCTCTACCCCTCCTCCCGTCATGTGGGACAGTGTGTAGGCTCCCCAAGGTTGACTCCCATTAGCAGGACTGACTGAGAAATCAGCACAGGCCAGCAGGGGGGGGCTGGAGGAGGCTACAGCAGAGCAGAGGCCCAGGAAATGGGGAGGACTTCCAGGAGGGAGCCTCTGGCAGAGTGAGGAGGATTACTGGTTTCTCTGGAAGATTCTGTACATGTGCAGAGGCTTCTCAAGGAGCTCAGAGCTTACCTGGTCCACACATCCTGAGGGGGTCTGGGTTTCACCCACCCACAGGGGACACTTAACACCTTCCACCTGGTGAAGGAATTGTCTTCATTCCTAAAGGATTTCCCACACGTGAAGCGCAATTGCATTCTTTCAGGATCCTTGTCTAATTTGTAGAAACACTGGTTTATTATTTAACCTATTTGTATAGTACAAGGGGTGCCCTTCCTTTCCAAATCTCAGCACGGTATGGCGATCTGTTTAAATTGAAAAGAGGGAGGGAGTAAGACCATGCTAAGTTTAAGAAGATATAAAAGGCAGGGTAATAAATGATTACCATGTGTTAGCAGCCAAACCTGAAGCAGCAAAGTTTATGATAATGATCAAAGCAACTGGGAAAGCTGCACAGTCATCTCGTTGACTTGCACTTTATGAATCGGGAGGCCATACAGGGAAATCATGAAAAGCCAATTAGAGAGGGATTTTTGTTTTCAAATTATTGCTGGGCACTGGAAGAGCTTTTAAACTGTTATGGTGATTCTGCAGCCCTGGAGCTGAGATGCTTTGGCGTATCTTCCAGGGAGGCCCAGGGGTGGGCTGGCAGAAGGAAGAGTGTCCCCCACTCAGGGGGGAGGGGGGCAAGGACAAGGCTGAGCTGACTCCCACCCACTCTGGAGGGTTTTTGGAAAAAACATCAGGCCAGCGTTCTCTGCCAGGATATATTTTGGAGCAGTGGTGTTTAGAACCATTTCCTAGTGTTCTGGGAAACAGAATTGGACCTGTTCCTTCAGTCAGGAAAGACATTCATCCATGAGAATCTGGAAGGAAAGGATGCAGAGAAAGGAGGTGAGGGCCTGGGAGGCAAAGAGGCAGGAGACGGCTCTGCCCCCTGTCCGGAGAAGGAGGGGCGAGAGAGAGCAGGAGACAGAGGCTGGCCTAGTTGGCACTGTCCCACAGGATTGGAATTGAGAAATCACAGGAACTCCAGAATGCTGTATCATCCACAATCACTTCTATTTGGCTGTGGAGCCATGCTGGAATTCCCAGCAGCAGGCTCCCTTCTGAATTCTACACTTTGGTTCATAATGAATTGAACATTTCTCAAGAAGATGCCAGTGGTCAGCTCCAGGAGCAGCCCTGGCCCCGAGCTGAAGCTCCTGAGATGTGACCCGCAGATGAAAAGCGCAGCCCCCGACCCTGCACAGTGCAGGAGCAGCTCCAGATGCCATTCGCCCACTCACCATGCTGAGGGCACAGCCTCTGGCGTGGCTCCGTGTCATGTTCCTGTGAAAGCTGAGGATCCAGGGCACAGAGGGGCTCTGTACCCAAATCCACGGCTATCATCTGACCAGGCCAGTGGTGGCTGGCGGCACTCACCCTTCGCAGGGTGGATTGCTTGACATTAAAAGTAGGTGAAGTTCTTGCTAAAGGGCAACATGAAACTTGTTCCCGATTATGAAAAAAATTAATACAAAGACACCAGGTTTCTTCTGTTTTTTAATTGCAATATAGTTGATGTACAGTATTATGTTAGTTTCAGGTGTACTACATGGTGATTTGACATTTGCATACATTATGAAATGATCACCAAGATAATTCTAGTAACCATCTGTCCCCATACAAACTCATTACAATATTATTGACTGTATTCTCCATGCTGCATACTATATTCCTGTGGCTGACTTACTTTACAACTGGAGGTTTGTACCTCTTAATCCCCTTCACCTATTTCTCCTCCCAACTCACCTCCCCTCTGACAACCACTGGTTTGTTATCTGTGTCTGTGAGCCCCTCCCCTCTGACAACCACTGGTTTGTTATCTGTGTCTGTGAGCCCGTTTTCACTTTGTTGTATTTGTTTGTTTGTTTTGTTTTATAAATTCCACAAATAAATGGGACCGTGCAGTGTCTTTCTTAGTCTGACTGATTTCACTTAGCAGAGAACCCTCTAGGTCCATCCATGTTACAAGACTCCTTTTTATGGTTGAGTAATATTCCATGGCATGGATATACCACATATTCTTTATCCAGTCATCTATCAATGGACACTAATGTTGTTTGATGTTCTTTGTCATTTGCGTGTCACCAACCCGGGATTATGGGTCCTGACTGTACCATGTCTCCACCTCTCCTGGCCCATCTCATTGTAGTATCTTCTTTATGTCTTATTTGTGGAAAATCTCTCCTGATGGTCTTCAGGTTGTTCTCACAGAGAGTTGCCCCATATGTAGTTGTAATTTGGGGGCACCTCTGGGAGGAGGTGAGCTCAATGATTTTCTGCTCCCCGTCTTGGCCACCTTCCACACCAGGTGTCTTCTAGGCCAACTCTGGTCAGTGCCGAGCTTGGGGCCCCTCCCAGCTCTGGGGCGAGGACTCAGAGGTCCCCCTCCGCCATCCACAGAGGGAGGCTAATTGTGATGTTCACCTGTCCTGAGTGATCACCTCTGCCAGGCACAGCGCCAGCTCACATAGCCTCAGAGAGGCAGGTGCTGGGTGCCGCAGGCTGGATCCTCTGGAACCCAACGCTCGCTGAACAGTGGGAGGCAGAGTGTTCTTTAGGGATCAACACCTGTGAAAGAAGCAGGGAGGAAGGGATTGCGCAAAGGGTTGGAAACAGTGTTCCCCAGCTCAGCAAGGAGCCCTGGAGCAAATACAGCCCCACAGAGTTGTCCTATGTCGGAAAGAAATGGCCAGACCTTTGCACCCCACCTCACTCAACAGACAACAGATGTGGCTGCCCCAGAAAGGGCATGGCCTTGGCTCTGCAGGAGCAGATGCCTGGAAGCCACACCCCCATAGCACTGAGCAGCAGACCCGTCCTCAGAGACCTGGAAGGCGCAAGCTCACATCCGCCACACCAGGATTATCCTCACTCTGCAGGTGAGAAAATGCAGGCACAGAAGCATTGGCCAGTGTTCCCAGGGTCACACAGCTAGTTGGTGAGTGCCTTCAGTCCCAAGCAGAGGAGCTCAGAGCTAGTGTTCTAGCCTCTGCACCATGCTACCCCATGGTGTTCTGCATCTAAATGAGATGGTGACTTTATAGCCGAAATATGGAAATAATCTAAGTGTCCATCAATGGGTGAATGAATAAAAACCACAATATATATATAGTTAATATTACTCAGCCATGAGAAAAAAGGAAATACGGCCATTTGTGACAACGTGAATGGACCTTGAGGGCATTATGCTAAGTAAAATAAGCCAGACAGGGAAAGATAAACACTGTATAATCTTACTGATATGTGGAATCTAAAAAGCCAAATTCATGGAAACAGAGACTAGGGTGGTGGTTACCAGGGACGAGGGGGTGGGAGAAATGGGGAGATGCTGATCAAAAAGTACAAACTTCCAGTTACAAGAAAAATAAAACATAAAGAAATGAGATCGTGCCCGTACAAGGCTCAGCCCAAGCCTCACTGGTGGCTCCATCAGTGCTATCTGTAAGATTGTCATAAATGATGATTTATGTTCTGCACCAGGCTGCATGAGGGATATAAAAATGGTTTGTGAAGAACACTGCATAGGAAGGTAAGAGACGGCTCTGTCTGTTGGCCATTGGAGGTGAGAGTTTGGATCTTGTCTACTTACTTGTCTGTAAAAGGAGAAGGTTGAACTTGGTGCCCCCAAGGACACTTCCAGCTCTAATGTCCGGATGCTCTGACCTTGTCATCACTGCCCTGGAAGACAAACCTTGCTCTGGCTTCAGGGTCTGGCAGGGCTGCATGGTGAGCTGGAAGCGTAGTTGCCTAAAGGGAAGCAGATCCCCGGGTGAGAGTTATAGACCTGGGACAGGGGCTCATCGCCCACCTATGGGTTTGCCCTGCTTGGATGTAGCGTGAAGGGAAGAGCATGATGTGGAGGGAGAAGTGAGGGCAGGAAGGGGATTTGCTGAGACACTTCAGAGCCTGAAAGCCCCTAGCAAGGTCCGCACCAGCAGCTGCCACATTGCACAGCCCCACGGCTCTCAGCACCACCCCTGAAGTGGAAGGTTCAAGGAAGGCACAGGAAACCTCACCACCTGCACTGAGTCCAGACCCCCCTCACCCAGCATTGGGAGAACTTGCCAAGGGGATTCCAGAGTGCCCTCTGAGAAATAATGGGGGCTAGGAGACATGCCCAAAATAGGGGAAATGTCACTTTTCTAGAAAAGAAAGAACCAGTCCTAAAAACCCCAGACTGGTAACCTGAATAAGGATGCCACATTGAACTCCTGGCCAGCTGATTAAGCCCAATTCTAGAGCACAGAGGATGGGAGAAGGAGAAATCCCCAGGTCTGTAAGAGCACCAACAAAAGAAAGCAGGTGCTTATTTTCCTTCGTTGCTTTTCTGAAAGAAGGAACGATATCATAGTCTTAAATAATCTTGATCCGGAAAAAATATCTGTCTCTGGAGGGTGCCCGGAGGCTTGGGTGGGCTGCAAATACCAGCTATGCTACTGCTCTCCCAGGACCCAAGAGAATCTCACCCGTTCGGGACTCAGGAGAAGCGGAAGAAAAGTAGCCCATGCTGAACCTCTGCTATGTGTGTGAGTGATTCTTACCTAGGCTCCAAGATTCCCACCCACTGTCCCCTTCTTGCGTGTGCAATCTTACCAGATAGGTATTATCTTCTCTCTTTTACAGATTTAAACATCAAGACTCAGAAAGGCTAAGATCTTGACCTTGCAGCCAAAGGAGGTGAAACTGGGAGTATAACGATGACCGTAAACCAGAGCTGAGGACCCAAGATGGGTTAGCAAACAGGAAGAGAAACAGAGGCCGAAGCCAGGGTACCTGACAGCCTGGGATATAGGACCAGAGCATCCCAAGTCAGGTGGGCAAGGAGAACGCCTGGGAGCATCCTTGAGACGTGGGCTTTGGATTAAAGTGGGCGTTTGTGTTCCTCCTGGCATGCTGATGGGGGTTGGGTGGAGTTGATCTTGCTTAAATGGCCAAGGATAGAGAAGACAGGAGGTAATTATTATCACCATTTTACAGATGAGGGAACAAAGTCAGAGAATATAAATAAGCAATTTACCCAAATTCAAACAGAAGCATTCTGAGCCTAAAGCCAAGATCTTCTGTGCCCTCGTTCACAAAATTGGAATTACTGTCCATGCTCCTCTTACCACATGGCGTTGCATTAAGGATCCAAATGAGACCCAATCGTTGAGTATTTGTATGAACAAGATAGAGAATGTGAACAGTGCCCAGCATAGTAAAGTAGATTCATAACCAGTGGAGCAGTGCTGATCAATGAGTTAATATCTGCCTGGGAGAGAGCTCTGATGTGGTGCTGGCTGCAAAGCTTTGCACTTGACCTGACCTAGAGCATCATTTCCCAGACACTTGAGATATCAAATTTGTAGGCCAAACAGTACAGGGAGGCAACTTTTGCTATCATGCTCGATTACAGCACAGGGCTCAGGAAAAACGAGCCAGGTTGAATGACATGAAAGCAAATAAAATTCAACAGCGATGTACGGAAAGCTCTGTATTTAGGTTTTAAAAAATCAATTATACAAGCACAAGATGGGAGGGATGTGGGTTTACAAATGTTTGCATGGAAAAGCAGGAAGTATTAATGGTCGTGGTGTGACACCATGGCAAAGAAGAGAATGGATTCTCTGGCTGTATCCAGCTTCCAGATGGAGGGCTGTCAACATTGGAGCAGGATGGTCCATTATGGGAACTGCCTTTTCAGGGAGAATTAGCATCGTGGACTGGATTCTGAGGCAGGTAACCAAGCCAACAGAGAGCCCAGAACTTCCATTTATTGAAGAGTGGTGTGTGAAATGGGAGGGTTCATGTGAAGCCAGGACTTGGGGAGGAAAGTCACTAAGGTGATCTTCATATGGGGGAGGGGGCAGATATCTGTGCTGGCGAAACACACCAAGAGGGCCAGTGGGCCTAACGTTCAGAGGCCGACAGCATTCCTATGTGAGGGGAACCAGTCTGAGCAGCGCCCTCCCTAAAGGCTGAGAGACCCTAGAACTGGGGGCGTGCAGTAGAAGCGGGTGGATCACATGTCACGAGTAACGCAGTGAACGTCCCTGCACTGGGAGAGCTTGGGCCTCAGTTGCATCTTTACATGAGGCCCATGGAGCCCTGGGGGTCCGTCACTCTTTCTTTGGGACCACGGTGGGTAGACCAGTAGCCCGAGGGTGGGGTTCCGGGCTTCAGGCCCTGCATCTATAAAAGCAGCCCCCTCTATCCATTTTCCACACTGAGCCCTAAGATTTAATTTGAACAAAGCTTCTCTGGCTAAAAATGAAGTTTGAAAGCCACTGCTCTAGATGGTCAAGAAGCCCAACCAGATCCCAAACTTGATTAACCTCCAGCCCCAAAACCAGCACAGGAACACATGCAGGTATTTGGGGTTTGGGGCTTTCCATTGAAAAGGAGTGACAAGAGGCAGGTAACCCACAGACATAGGGGTCTCCGGGAAACACTTCGGGAAGCCTCGGTATCAAGGTTATAGAGGTGTTTGTTTTCGTTGTTACTTACCAATATTTGTTTGGGTATAATTTGAGGCGATCACCTAATTACTTTGAAGATTCGAGGCCAGTGAGTTCGTCCTGGGAGCACCGTTGAAACTCAGTCTTTAGATTAAAGTGGGCGTTTGTGTTCCTCCTGGCATGCTGATGGGGGTTGGGTGGAGTTGATCGTGCTTAAACGGCCAAGGATAGAGAAGACAGGAGGTAATTATTATCACCATTTTACAGATGAGGGAACAAAGTCAGAGAATATAAATAAGCAATTTACCCAAATTCAAACAGATAGAATTCTGAGTCCAAAGCCAAGATCTCTTGTGCCCTCATTCACAAAATTGATGCTCCTCTTACCCCATGGCATTTGTCCTGTGAGTTTTTGGCCTTGTTGGCTGACCTATGAAATCGGGCTTCTCAGTTTCTTTTTGTTTGAGTTCATGGAAAATGTGCACTTTCTAACAGAAATAATGCCATAGTATTGTGGAGAAGATGAAGATCTCCCAATGAGTTGACCCTGAGGTTTATATTTTGTTATGGTGTTTGACCTCCTGGTGACACTCATAGCTCAGGTGAAATGAGACCAGGACCCCACTCCAGCCGTGGCCAGAGCAGCAGGAATGGTAGAGCTCCAGAAAGGGCTCGGTGGAGAGCTGAGGCACCCCCTGCGGAGGAAGGCACCATGGGACCTGCACACCTGGACTTTCACACATCAGACTGGTCGCATCCTACTTTAAGTCCGTCCCGGGCAATGACAATTCCTTCTACCGGTCAAGGGTTTGCTGGACTCTGGAACTCCCACACGTGGCTGAAGTTGAGGTCCTGGCCTCAGAGAATATCCAGTCCTGCTGACAGAGCAGCAATCACCACGCAGGTGAGTGTGTGGTGGGCTCGGCACTCAGTGTGGAAGGGGCAGGGGGGCTGTGTGTATACCATAGTGGAGGGTTTCCAAGGATGCAGTGCCCAGTGGGAGACGTGCTCAAGGAAGTGAGGGGAGACGGGTCCCCCAAGAGAGCAGGGCTTGGGTGAAGACCAGAGATCCAGGGGGTGGGGGTCTGATAAGAGCCGAAGATGTGCACTGGGGACAGTAGGGAACTTTGCCAGGGCGCAGACTGAGGTTCACCTTGCCCACGAGGGTTTCCCAGGAATGTGGAACGATTGCAGGAGCTTGGGCAAGGATGAGATGGAGAAGGGAGTGCGGGGAAGTGGTCAGAGGGCAGCTCATAACCTGGGAAGATGGCTGTGCAAAGAGGAAAACACTAGAAGCTCAATCCAGTCAACCTGGTCTCCCTAGCCACATAGTAAATGATACCTGGCTGTTGAACTTTGGCCGTGGAAGGCAGAATCTCCACATGAAGAATGTTTTGAGTTTGTACCTCCCAAAAGATGTTGAAGTCAACCCCCAGTTCCTATAAATGCAACCTTCTTTGGCAACCAGGTCTTTGCAGATGATCAAGTTAAGATGAGGTCACTCAGGTGGGCCTTTATAGGACAAGGGAATTTGGACACAGAGACATGCACACAGGAAGAATCCTGAGTAAAGATGAAGGCAGAGATCAGGGTGATGTTTGTACAAGCCAAGGAGCAAAAGGATTGCAGGAAGCCAGCAGGAGATGAAGAAGAGGCAAGGAACAGCTTCTTCCTCTCAGCGCTCAGAGGGAACCATCCCTGCCAACACCTTGATCTCAGACTTCTAGCCCCCAGAACCAGGAGTGAACACATTCCTGTTGTTTAAACCCCCCAGTTGCGGTCCTTTGTTTCGGCAGCCCTAGAAAACCAACACAAGCGCTCACATTTTCCATCTCCAGTCAAGGGAGGGTACCCCTCCGCCTGGCACAGGAATTGCTGTAGTTCATGCACACCACATCTGTTCCGTGTCGGCTCCTTAGGACCGTGCTCAGGAGACCCCTGGGGGCTCAGTCCCTGTGGAATCTGGTGCTGGTCTTCCTTTTGGCAACCATCTCTGTTTCTTTCTGAAAAGGTGAGAATCCGTATTTTAGGGCAGAAAGGGCCCTTTCTTGATTTACAATTGAATAAACCAAGGTTCGGAGACAATCCAACCTACTCTCTCGGATAAATTCACATGGGCAGGCGAGGATCCGCTCCAGCCCTGGCTCTGGAAACGTCCAGAGATGGGAATTGTGCACATTTCAGAACTCAGAACTTATAAATTCTGCAGCTTGGTTACTAGCAGCCACACAAAAGTGACTTTTAAAAAACTTTAAATTTTACCTTTTTTTTAAATAGGAAACATTTTCACAAAGGTTCTAACCATGGGCAGTATCACAAAAGTTCCCAGTCAAGTGGGAAGGGACGATTTCTCTCCTCAATCGTTTCCTATACTTAATGGTGGGTCTTTGCGGGCTCTGCACCAACCCTTGGGCAGGTGATGGCGTTGAAATCTGAAACTGACACAAGGAAAATTCAGGAACACCCCCAGCCCAGGCGCAGCTGTGTGATTGATGCGACTCTGCTGGCCAGGTGAGCGCAGTCGAGCTGTTGGCTGCATTTCTTATTCAGAAAGAGTGGAGGTCAACTTGGAAGCTTTGCTTCCATGAGGCTGCGGTGCTAACTGCAGAACAAGAACATAAATCACACTGCCCTGGCTTGAAACCATGGATCTCCCGACAACCAGCACTTGTCATGAGAGTATCTGAAACAGAGGTCCAGCCCCACACAGGAGTGAGACCCTGCACGGTTTAGCTCGGGACTGTGGGTATCCCCTTAAATGGAAACAAGATTAGCACCAAGAGATGACGTTTCTGTCTCTCAGCATCTGTTTCTCAGACCTTGCAATGACGAAGCATAAACTAATAAAAGTAAAATATCTGCTTCTTGAAGGATTGAAAGAGTGCAGTTGAATGGATGAAATAAACAACTTGAAGAACTCATGGTAACCAATCAATCAGACATGGCTTTCCCCCAAGAAAGCTTCACGCTAGACACCTGGATAAACGACTCGCCCAGAGAACAAAGTCCCAAATCCCTTCCCCCATTTGTTGAACCATTTGTCCATCCAACACATATTTTTAAAGCACCGGCTTCGTGACAGGCACTGTAACACGTGCTGGAGTTAAACGATGCCTGTGGCATCACCCCTACTCCGGAAGAAACTACGGTGGGCAAATGATGTCAAGCCAAGGATAAGTGTCCGTGTAACACAAAGTGCTGCACAAACACACAGATATTAGAGGAAGAACAAACTTGATTTTCGAAACATTTCTAGGAAGAAGTGACATTTGCATTAGACCTTGGAGTGGAAGTAAAACTATATAGGTGTGAGGTAAGAGGAAGAGAATTTGAGGACCTGAGACCAGCACGTGCAAAGCTTTGGGTGTATGACAGGGTTGGGGAAGTCAGGCAAAGGCAACCCAAAACGCCTAGTGCCCCAGTGGGGCTTGGGTGGACAGGGGCCACAGGAAGTAGGGAAAGAAGAGAGCTACGTGTGGAGTATGGATGTCCTTGTCAGCTATATTTGGGAGACTGCACTTAATCCCATCCACCCTGGAGAGACATCGAAGGTTTTGCAGTAGGAGAATGGCATGAACAAATTTCACCTAAAAACCAAAGGTATGCACATACTTTTGCAACAATTCAACTACAAAAATGAAGGCATGCTTGCTCACAGAAGTTTCTGTAAATTCCTAATCTGTGTGTCCTAGGCATCAATTTAAAACTCAAAACTACCTCTGCATCACTGAGCCCCGATGCTGGCCACACCCCAGTGACACCCCTTCCTTGAAAGACTCTCTCCAGATTCTCACTGTGGGCCTTTTCCTATTTCCCAGGGCTTTTACATGGGGGAGAGGTTTTAAATAAAGATTCCTCTTGCTTCTTGCAGATTAGACTTGATTAAATATTCCACTGATAAAGGGTAAGCAAATGTCAGCTTCAATATCACAAAAAGAGAAATGAGAGTTCATACAAGCAGCAAAGCAAAGAATCCATTTTCATACTTTATTAGAAACATTTATTGCCTAATGACTACATTATTTTAAGCAAGCAGGTGGAAAGGTATTCTGTGCGTGATATCTTCAAATATCTTTATTTTTGAAGATGTTCTCTCTCTAGTATTTAGACAGATGTTTTATTCCCTCTAATAGAGCTAGGACATGAGATGCTGTGATTTCAGCTACTACATAAGCACTTGAAGGTCATGGCCTATCATTGTGCTTCCCCAACAATGCGAATCCATTCAACGCTACATTTTTCTACTCTGCACGAAGTGAAGATTCTGGGTACAGATGGCAGAACTCACTGCGCACTCTCCAGTATTCTTCTAACATCCACAGCTCACATTCCAAGTGTGCCTCGCAGCTCTTCCTCTATAGCTTGCTAGCCACATAACTGTGATCTAGAGTCTACAGCCAAAGGAGAAAGAAAGCGCTGTTGTTCTTCTCTAATACCTGCACCACTTTGAAAAATATTGGCAGATCATCTTGAAGAGGAGATTCTCAAAGCCCTTCTCTTATCTGTTATTAGTTATCTATTGCTGTGTAATAGTGTTCACCACAAACTTGGTGGATTAACACAACACACATTCATTATCTCACGGTTTCTGTGGGCACAGCTTAGCTAGGTGCTCTGCAGGGCTGCAGTCAAGGCGTTGGCCACTTTTGATCTCACATGGTTGTCAGAGGTATTCCTCTCCTCGTGGGTAAGGACTGAGGACCGCAGTTTCTTACTGGTTGTTGATCAGAAGCTGCTCTCAGCCCCTTGCTATGGCCCTCTCCATATGACACTCACAATAGGGCAATTTGCATCTTCAGTCATTAAGGGAAAGAGCCACTCAGCAAGGCGAATGTGATGAAGTCACATCCTATGTCCATACTTCCCAGCACCTTTACTGTATACTTTTGGGCAGAAGCATGAACAAGTCCCACTCACACTCCAAGGAAGGGGTAAACACCAGGAGGCAGGGGCTGCCTCAGTCTCTTCCCCACACCTCCCTTGAATCTATTCATGGGAGAATAGCCAGAATCTTAGCCAGAATTTCCTATGACAGAGTTGAATTGTTTCCAAATTTAACAAAATGGAAAAAAAAAATCCATCTAGTTTAATAAGCCATTTCTCCCTTTAACGTCATAAACTCAGATGTTCGTTCTTGTACATACTAAAATCCCCAGTCTGTATAACTTAGAAATTTGCAAATACTTAGAAATTTGCTGTTTAGGAGTCTCCTAGTAGCTTTACTTTCATTTTCTTTAGTCCTTATAACAGCTTTGCAATTAAGGTTATTATTACCCCATTTTACAGTTAAGAAAACTGAGGTTCCAAGAGGCTACCTCGCCTGCAGAAAAGGACGTGTTCAGTTAAACAGAGTCAATAACTAAACTTGTAGCCATTATTTTGCTCTCACTTTGGATGCCAGTTTGGCTGGGTATACAATTCTGGGCTCAAAATCCTTTTCCCTGAGAACTTTGGGAAAATCACTCCAGTGTTTCCTGCCTGTGTTGCTGGTGAGAGGATTCAAGTCAATGTGAGTCTTGATTCTTCATAAATAGCTGTGCTTTTTTCCTTTCCCTGAAAGCCCTTAATCATTGTCTCTTTACCTTTGGAGCTTAGACATTCGACAGTAACAAGACTGGGTTCCCATCTTTTCTTCACCTGCCCTGCTCAGCCCTCAGTCTTTCCATCTGAAGACACAGGTATTTCTTCAACTATGGGAAATACTTTCTCATTATTTCTTTGTTAAGTGCTGTCTCCTGTTCCCTTTGTGCTCTTTTGCGTTGGAGACATGGGGCCCAGCAACAGTCCTGGGAGCTTATGCCTCCATAGCTCCAATTTCCTCCTTCTGGCTCAATCCTGGGCACGTGCTGAGGCTGCCCGGTGCCCAGTTCTAGGTGGGGAGGGGCTTCCGATCAGCACAGCTCCTGCAAACACTGTGCTGGGGGCAGAGCCCCTATGATGAGCCCCCAAGTTCCATGGTTCCCTATCTCAGGGGTCCCCTTCACGGGCTGTGGACTAAGGCTTTTCTCATTTCACATCTGTCTCTTTCTACTTCTCAGAGATTCCCACCAATTTCTGATTCGCTATCTTTCTTAATTCTTTTTTCCAGTGTCTCACTGGATTGGTTATTTTAAAAAGGTTTTTATGGCACTTCATGGCATTTATGGCAGTCCCTGAGTTGTAGAGAGTTTCTGCTCAGGCCACAATGTAGCCCCGTAATTCTCTCTGTGTTTTAACTGCTCATGGAACATACAGAGCAAAGTACCAGCGAATTACAGCTGAGATCAGTGCTTCTTAAATGGCTACTTTGGAAACCTATCGAAAGCTTGGAGCATTCCTATTGTATAACGTCATGTCAATTGGATCAGCCTTTTACGTTACGCTAAATCGGCAGCAAGCATTTCGAGGATGACTCAGAATTATCACTGAGGTTTGATCCTCTTTCCTGTTCTTTTGACGAAAATCTCAACAGCACAAGGATGACCTGTTGTCGAGCCATTTCCAACAAGCAGAATTGTGAAAAATGGAGCTGCGTCTATTAGAATTGAGGTCTTACTTTGAGCACGTTTTCCTTTTGACTTTTCTCCTGCCATGTTTCATACAATTTCTGCAGAGTTAAAGATGCAGTTTCAAAGGTAAATTGAAGCTATTGAGCCTCATCTATGATTCCATGGGAGCATATCTGTGTGTGTGTGTGAGAAAGAAAGAGAGAGAGAGAGACATAAGTGCATCCCATGAATACATTTTACCATTATTTAGTGTTTTACCTACTATTGAATCTAACCAGCTTATCAAAAATTTTAAAACAATAGATGATGTACATACAAGCTGTATTGAAAGCCCAAAATGTAAGGGGTGGGGGGAAAGCACAAAAATGATGTTTGTTACCAACAGGCTGGGCTTCCCAAGATGCTTCATTCCATTCAGCAGAATGGAGAAGCCTTGTCCCAGAAGGTTTGAAGGGAATTTTAGTAGAAAGAATACGCTATTAAAAATGTGTGAACCTCATGCAATTTAGATGGCTTTTCCAGCCCTCTTTGGTTGAAAAATCTCATGAGAAGATCCATTTAGCAAAGGGTGGGAAGCCTAGAAATCAGGAAGTAGATTATTAAAAGTGGGGCAGAGCTTAGAATTTAATAGGGAACCTGGTGACACTCCACGGTGAGGGCTGCTGTGAGTGGGTTTTACTGGGGGAGTGTGGTCACCCCTATCTTGTTGGTTCATGCACTCTTGGTTGAAAAGCACACAAAATGCTGCTCAGGGCACACACTCTGGCAGCTCAGCGCTGTTCTCTCTGCAAGGCTCTGCATCCGAGGGGCAGGGTATATTTACGATGGGGTTTTAAGCAATTTCCCCTGCCCCAGGGTCATGACTGGGGCTGCTCTCCAGGTCTCTCCTGGTTCCCGTTTCACAACTTGTGCAGATCCCGCAGACCGCTAAGGAATGATGTGTAAATTTCACACAGTTCCCACGTTTGGGTTGGAAGGGCATCTAAAACCTTGGTTGCTTACCCAGAATTTATCCAAATATTGTTAGTTGGACAATCTCACGTGATCAGCATTTCTCAAGAGACTTTCTTGGGTTTAAGCCCAGCCAGAAGCAGTAAATGGGCAGCCAATCAGTGAGTACAAAGGCACACATTTTTTAACCATCAAGACTGAAAAACCTTCTCTTTTGAACCTCAGAAATGGTTTGGATTGGCTTGTGCTGTCCATGGAGATCAGAGTTAGCTCTCCACTTCCCAACACAACACATGGGTTTTACAACAGTCAAAGGAAGATTAAACAGAGACCCACTAAGAACCACTGGAATTCCCATGAGAATGAAGAACTCAGTTCCCAGGAGGAACACATTCTTTGCTAGGGTATTAGTTTTCTATTGCTGCTGTAACAGATGACCACAAACTTAGTGGCTTAAAGCAACAGAGTTGTTTTTTTCCAGCTCTGAGGTCAGAAGTCTAAAATCAAGTCTAAAATCAGGGTTGCAGGGCTTCCCTGGTGGCACAGTGGTTAAGAATCTGCCTGCCAATGCAGGGGACACGGGTTCGAGCCCTGGTCTGGGAAGATCCCACGTGCCACGGAGCAACTAAGCCCATGCGCCACAACTACCAAAGCCCACGCACCTAGATCCCGTGCTCCGCAACAAGAGAAGCCACGGCAATGAGAAGCCCGCGCACCGCAGCAAAGAGTAACCCCCGCTCAACACAGCTAAAGAAAGCGCTTGTGCAGCAAAGAAGACCCAATGCAGCCAAAAATAAATTAATTAATTAAATAAATTTTAAAAAATTAAAAAATAAAATTACTCTAAAAAAAGTGTCTTTATTTTTTAAAAAGAGAGAAAAAAGCTATTACTAAAATATTCTATATTTAGCTACACTGGTAATTTTGACAGTAGTTCAAGGTACATGGCATTTACTTTCTTTGAAAATGTAGTATATAAATAAATATGGTTTTCTTATCTAAGTAAGAACAGTATATTATAATATCAAAATAAAGGAGAAAGAAAGAAAGAAAAAACTAAAGCATAAACCCTGACAACTTCCTCTTTTCGGAAGCAGGATGAGAGCTGAGATCCAGAGCCCCGTTTGAATGTGGAGCAGCAGAGAGGCGGTCCCCTCTCTGAGGCGCAGAGTAGGTGTGGGACGTGGGGTACTGGGGGAGGGGAGTGCTGGTGCTGGTGGAGAAGGCTCACTGGGGCCAAGAAAGCAGGGACTCAGGCTCCTTGAACCTGACGTGTGACTGAAGGGCCTCATCACCGCCACGTGTGTCTGACAAGCCTGGGAAAAGCCCAGCTCTTACAGCTCGGGGACGTCCGGTGTCCTGGCTCTCTCTGGATGGCAGCTCCAGAGGGACACCCATCACTTCTCTGGGCATCAGTTTCTCCTGAGCAAGAAAAGGCAAGCACAGCTTCTATCGTGTTCCCGAGGCATCACGGGGCTGTGAGGGGCTGCACTCGCCAGGCAGAGTGCAGGGTCACAGTTAGGATCAAACGATTCCCCCAAGAGTCGCTTTCCTTCCCCTCGGGTGGCACACTTTACGGAAGCAGGGAGGAAAAGGGTTCCCGCAGTGACAACAGAATGGATTATGGAGACGGCCACTTATTAGCCATCTCAGCCGAGGAAGGCGGCTCTGACTCCTGAAGAACAAACGGGCATCCGGCCTTTAGCACCATGAGAACGTCTGGGAAACACAGAGACAGAGGCTGGCGGTATAAATCCTCTGTCTTCCCATCTCACACTTCAGATGACACGGCAAGGGGAGGAAAGTCAGGGGGATCTGCCCTCCAAGTCAGAGAATGTCGGAGTTGGGCCCATCGAGATCACCACATGCCAGACCCCAAACCAATTAATGGCACAAGTAGGAGGAAAAAATCAGTTTCAAATATTAATCTATTTTTTGCACCAAAATCGGTACCTTTATATGAATGTCTCCTGTATTTGGTGTACTTGGGTTAGAATGACACATCATGTTTCAGTGCCTCTAACACCGTGGGCGCCCCCCCCCCAATGTGTGTGAGTGATGGAGGCTTTATAAATTACAGATGTTTGTGTGAATAGTTATTTGATGGTGGAGAGGTGGGAACGTAAGGCTCATTTCCTTACCCTGCTATGTTTTTCTCTCAGTACTTCTTTTAAAAGGATAAGTTCAAAATATTAAAAATAAATACAGAAACAGAGAAACTAACCTTGCCCAGAGCCTCGCCGAGCCCGCACAGGTGTGGATATCTGGCCGCTAAGCCCTGAGTCCAGACAGGTAACTCACCTGCAGCCTCCAAGATGGCAGACGGTGGCCGACTTCCAAAGTCCACGACAAACCCTCTCCTGGGACCTAGGTGCCACTTTTCTCACAGCCCCAGTGCTCTGGTGGTGACAACTTGCCAAGGACTGGTTAGTGACAGCAGCAGGCACCGTGGGAGGGGGTCTGTCGAGGTGGTCGTGACCCCCAACCTGCCTTTCTACAGCTTGAACTTGATTGCTGGGATTGAGACCCAAACAGGCACAAAGATCTGTCGTAAGTTGAGCTCCCAGGGCAGAGACCCCAAGGGTGAGAAGGTGGGACCCTGCTGAGCCTTCTCGCTCCCACCCTGGTCCTGTTGAAATGAAAAATTAAAAAGACATATCAGCCTAGGTGGCCTGTTGCATCCGTGTCCCGGCCAGGTAGGGAGCTAAGACATTTCTCTGCATCCCGAGCTGGTTGGTCCCAGCAACTCTGCCACCACTGTGACTTCTATTGCCCTGCCCGTGTCCTAACGCGACTTGGGGAGTTAGATTACAAAATGATTTGTGATAATAGGCATGAAGGAGAGGGCTATTTGACTTCAGGAAACAGCACTGCGAGTTGGGAATGATATATGAAATGAAACATCCAGGGCCAGTGCACAGTCGATACACGAGGTACAACGGGCTGGCCCCGCTGTGTCGAGCGGTTGCCTCGTAACCAGACTCACGGACGTTCGGCTCAGTCAGCAGCAACCTCCCAGAAAACTGCAGCAAGCCCCTAAGTCGCAGATAAAATATAGCCAGCTAACAGGCGTGCTGTTAATTAGCCAAAGAGTGAGGATAAGGAGAGATAAAGATGGATTTACACACACACACACAAATATCCAGCTCTCTCTCCTCCCTTCCTGAATCAGACCATCCAGTTGCCTTCCAAAAGGCCAGAAATCAACACAGCCATCTTTGTTACAAATGCTAAAATTGAACTGGTTATCACATTTTGAAAGGCTGAAAAACAGAGGTGAGCTATTTTTGACTTCTTTGTTCCAGCTGTAAAATCAAAGAGAGGTGATTATGGAGAGTTCTTCAACAGACGGAAAAAAAAAAAAAAGCAAAACTGGTTTTAAATATTTTTTAAAAGTCTTTAAATAGAAGTTGCCTTTTTTTTTAACGTTTCAGGAATACCTTACAATTAGTTCCCAAATTCTATGGGTGACCAGTGTACCCTGGATCTCCCGACCACAGGGCCTTCTTGCTTGTTGCAAGCCTTCCAAATTCTTTCAGATGCAGACACAGCGTTCACGAAATGTGGCCTCATCCAAACTGCAGCTCCAAAGGCAAAGATTTTATGTTTTTACCGAAAAAGCCAGGACAAGCCCAGGGCTGCGGGCCAGAGTTGATCTCCACGATGAAGGCCTCTGTCCTGGTCACGCGATATATCATCATGATTTAAAACATCAAAACGGTGCCAAATGATTAGCAGATGAAACTCACAGATTCCAGTTGCATGACTATGAGATTAAATTAGCCATTTATGGATTTCAGAAAGAGAGGAGACTAAAATGTTTTATCGCGTAGTTTTAAAAAGTCATTGAGTGATTCCCTCGTGTTAAATATTTCCTAATGTCAGAAACAGGGTGGATGACACAGAAATCATAAATCCAATTGAAAAGTGTTAAAAATCACTTTAGTCTGCCATCTTAGTCGAAATTCAATAAAGTTGAAGGGAGGACTTCTGTGCATACCTTGGCCTGGACCAGTAACCTCAGGTATTTTACTGCTCATCTAAGGAAGGACGTGGGACCCAATATTAATTGCATTTCATTCTTTAATAATTGATTACTTGTTAAACGCTTGTTTTATGTAAGACCTGATTTATCATAGATGCCAGGTATACGTATATTACATGTATATATGCCCTTTTGCGCATCGTGCCCTGGACATCGGCACCTGTCCCGCCAGTCACTATATTCACAGGAGCATTGGAACTTTAACAACCACCACCAAAAACTGGGGCTCTGCAGTTTTTTTTTCTTTTTCCTATCATGTTAGACAGTGCTTGGTCTGTGTTCCTGACATGTGACTCAGCAATTATTTCCTAACTAGCAAGCCAGACGTGTGTGCTTATAAAAGTCATGGCCTGATTTTTCAAACCAGTCGCCCGAGAGGAAGGCCCAGAGACCCTCCCCGGCCGTGCATTCATCACTGCACCTGGAGTGACGAGGGTTTGTGTCTGTTCATCGAAGGAAAACGGTAAAACTTTGCTCCGGTTATCTGCCAGCTTTTGAAATAGAAGCCTTCGATATAAAACCAAGCTAGATTTTCAACCTAGCTCTCCCAGGTGAGTTGTAAGGATCAGTCTATAGGGAGAGGTGTGCTGATGGAAGAAAAAGCATCGCCCCTGAGATTATTCTCAGAAGCCGTGAGTCCTGCCTCTGCACAGGGAGCCTGCCCCCATGTCCAGGAGCCTCACCAGCTGCTTCTATCGGAAACTTGCTTTGTTTCCCTGGGAGTGGTGTGCAAAGGGAGTCAGACAGACAGGAAGTGCCCATCCTCCTCATCAAGACACAAATGGCCCCCTGGCGCTTCCCGGCTTGTGACTTGGGCTCCACTGCCTCTCTGGTTTGCCACCATCTCCTCCTTCGCTGGTCCCATGTAGCTCTCCAGATGAAGTCTTCTTTTAAAATCAGCCTAGAGAATTTTTGAGAGAAGCGTAAGAACCCCACACAGCTCCGTCCCCTCCCCAAGGCCTCCCTGGTTGCCTGGGGTGTCTGCCTCTGCTTCCATCCCAGCCACACAGGCAGCTGAGCCTGGGGCAAAGCTGGAGAGAGACAGAAACACTGGGCGTCCTTTACAAACAGAAGCGAACACCTCTCCTCCAGCAGGTCCTACATAATCGCAAAACAAAACTAGGGAAAAGGTATTTTTGATGTAAATTCCAAGCAGCCGTGACCCTGTATTTTCTTGAGGAAATCACACCATTTCTTAAGGACGTCTAGCACTGGGGTCTCCTGCAGCATCACAATTTCCTTTCTTGTTTACTGAAAAGCCCCTCTTTTGGCTTTGGTGTCACACCTAAGCATCTTGCCCGGGCCAGCGTGTGTGCCGGGAACCGCGGCCTATTCCCTGCTCTGGAGGAGAGCTCAGCTGTGCCCTCGGAGGGTCGTACCTGAGCCGTGTGCTGTGAAGAAAGCCATCTCCCGGTGCCAGGAATTCACACTCCAGGGCCACTTGGACCGGCAGAGCCCGAGAACTTTCTGCAGCCGCAGCGGAGTGGGTGAAAATGAATCAGATATGAAAATGTCTGAAGCAATAAATTAACACACAGCAGGGGGGGTGATAGCTTAATCCTTTCTCGTCCAAACTCTACCTGACACCCATTATTGTTCCAGGAGGTGGGACCCAGCGACAGGACGGGAGCGAAAATGAACATTCCCCAAAGATTTGAAGCTTTGCAATAGGTAGGTAATGTGATTCTGCAAAGAAACCCGAACGGCTCTGAGAGTCTTTGTATGTTGAATTCCAGGTAACCTGTCAGGGGACTTCTCTCTCTCTCTCCCCCGTTTCATTTAATGCAAAAAGAATATCTTTGACATTTAGAAAAACTATTGAAAATGGGGATACTTGCTAAAGCTTATCAATGTATTTCTTGATACAAAATAAATAATTCTGCAGGCCTCTGCTTTTCTTTCCAAAGGTGCATTACAGTAGGCTTGACAATAGCGTTGATGAAACAAAAGATTAAAACCTCTAAACATGTGGCTCTGTTTTCTTTGCCAACTACCTGAGGCGAACAAATATTTCGTTATTGTACAAAGTACTTAATTTGTGTGCGTTCTTTGAAACATAACTGACCAAAGTCTGCTTTGTGTTCCTTGAACAAACATTTGTGAGAGATATTTAGAATGCGCCCCTCATGCAAAAAAAAAAAAGAACCTGGAAACAAATTTACAAATTGCTTTGCTTGAGTCATATGTCTCTTCTTGATGTTTTGTTTGGAATATTTCATGCTCAAGGTCTTTGGAGGTAAGATTCAAAAGTGCACATGACTATTATTTTAAATCAATAAATTGCTTCTGGAGTGGCATGGTACAGGAGGCCAGTCCTTCCACACTTTTAAAGGAAAAGCAAATTTGAAGAATAATGTTTGTTTCTCCCCTTAAGGTTGAAAACAATACATTTTTTATAGACACTCCATTTTTATTGTTTGTGAGGAATTTCCAGGCTAAACAATGAATCTGATATTTTGATTTTCCTTTTTCAATATAACATTAGACCTTCAAATGAATATTGTACAGTTTCAACTATAATTTAAATGCATATCCTTTAGTGAGAGGAGATGGTATTCTGTCTCAGACTTTAACTTTCTGTTTCTAAAAACTACATAAACATATTTATATTAAGTATGGGACTTCTGGGAATGTTGGTGGATTAAACAGAATCACAACAAGATGCTAATAATTTATGTTACCTCTCATTTTAACCATCCCAGAAAATGAATTTCTATGGTCTTATTTTTTCATGTTTTTTTTTAATTTGCTCAAATAGTTTTCTTATCAGTAATTTGAAAAACGCTCACCGCTTTTGCCCAAAATATTTTAAATGCTCGTTGTAGCAATTATAAATTTGCTAGTTAAAAGTCAGATAATTAAACACACAAAGATAGACCAGGTTTTTTTTGCATTTATCCTTTGGAGACTATAATTTTAGCACAGCTAAAGCAATGCAAATTGGATTCAGTTGTCTGTAGATTTCTTGCTGCCTATTAAGACCACTTGCTCTCAATTCGCCCCTGCTGGGGGGAACAGTAGCATTTTTTCAAGAATAGTATTGTATATTGAGGCACGATACCTAGAACAACTTCTGCCCCAGGAAGGTTTAGCAACAAGAAAAAAGTGCTGAGGGCAGGAAGGATAACATATTTAAAATAGCCATAGAGCTTATGAAGGAGCTGATTAGTCAGAGAGGCGATAAAATCTCCTGCTGCAAGTACAGAGTACACCACAACACATATTTCAATAAGGAAAGGATGGAAATACTGCCCATTCCAAGTGAGAGAGCTTTTCAAGAGGTTTTACTACTTAAAACTTTATAACATTTCGTGGGCTTCTTTCCTCAAAGACAGTTTGGAAGATCACATGTTGACTGACCACGGATTTTTTTTAAATGTTTGGAATTCACAAAGTTGGACACAGCATTGCTACTGGGGCTCCTGGCTCATCACAAAGGAAAAAACAAAGCAGGGGTCATTCGTGTCTCATGTGTCTTCTCCTGGCCCTGCAGAGGCAGGCACCAGCTCCTCCTGCCCCTGGGGCCACCTGCTGCGGGTGCCAGGGACTGTGCTGGAGAAACTCTACTCAGTGTAGAGCAGGCCATTTGTGTATGCGGGTGCCTGGTGCGGGTGTGCATGCATGGCGTGTGTGTCTGTGTGCATGGTGTGTGTGCGTGGTGTGTGTGCCTGGTGTGTGTGTGTGCCTGGTGTGTGTGTGCATGGTGTGTGTGTGCATGATGTGTGTGCCTCATGTGTGTGTGTGCCAGGTATGTGTGTGTGCATGGTGTGTGTGTGCATGATGTGTGTGCCTCGTGTGTGTGTGTGTACATGGTGTGTGTGCATGGTGTGTGTGCCTCATGTGTGTGTGTGCCTTGTGTGTGTGTGTGCCTCGTGTGTGTGCCTGGTGTGTGTGTGCCTGGTGTGTGTGTGTTCATGGCGTGTATGTACATGATGCATATGCCTGGTGTGTGTGCCCGGTGTGTGTGTGTACACGTGCATGTGCATGTGCGTGTCCTTGCCCCTCACGTACTTTCCTTCTGTTCCCCAGTCTCTGTCCTTGCTTCCTGGAGGCAGTTTTGGTCCCAGACAAGGCATCATTTATCCCTGTTGCCATGTGCCTCCATCCCTCCCTCCTACTGGCAAATCTGTTGTGTGCTGCCTCCTCTAAGGATGCTGGATATGAAATTGAAGTCAGGTTCCCTTCTGGCTAGATAAAAGCTTTACTTACACACACACACACACACACACACACACACACACACACCCCATATCTCAGCTGACCTGCTGTCAAAAGCTGACCAAACCACCTCAACTTGTGTAAGTCAGGACGGGACCTGCCCGGACCTAGCCAAGCCAGTCTTGTGCAGCGGACAGGGCTGTTTGCATGGACGCGTGTGGCCTCTGATTTCCCCTCTCTCCAGACTTTTCTTAGCATTGTCCAACCAGCTCACGGCTTCTGTTAGAGCCGGCACGTCCCCCGCACATGGCCTCTCCTCCCACCCGAGTCCTGGGCAGGAAGGGGCCTCGCCGCCCCGCCTCCACAGGGGCACTGCTGCTCACCGAGGGCTCCAAGAGGACTTGAACGTGACATCCTGGCACCTCATTTCCAGCGACTGAAATGAGCTCCATGCCCACGTGGGAAATGTGTGGCTGTCGATCTTTCTGAATACATTTCACGACATTGATTTTAAATCCTCCACCATTGTTTTCCTTTGGATTGTATGATTATCACGCTCATTTAGAGGCCCCAGAACTCACACTGTAAAAATCAACTGACTGTTTCTGACTTGCTGATTTTCCATGAAAAACAGGGAAAACTCCAATACGTGAGGGAGAAATTGTTTGGATGTGATGTGAACTAAAACGTGCCACTTCGGTGGGCTGTGAAAAGTTCCCCACTTACGTGGGTTTAGAGTCCAATTCCCCCCTTAACTTCGGCTCAAAATCCCCACTGATGATATTACATCCCAAACAAATCCGATCCCACGATTTTTTAAGGAAGGTGTGTCGGTGTGTTCTTAACAAACAGAATCAAAATACATTTTGCAGCATCCTGTCCGAAAGGGCTGACACCTGGAGGAAATGCTGAACGACTGGGAAACAAAGAGGCTCCTTTTACTTTTCATGAGTAATTTATTTAAACCTCTTTCTCTTTGAAACTCTCCTTGACAAAATTTGGGTCTCATCAGCAGCAACGAATGTCATGCATTAGCCTGGCCCGGGAGCAGCCCACACAGAAAATAACAGCCTGCCAGTTAAAAAGGCCCCGTGTTCCCACTTCTGTGTCCCTGCTTTATGTGTGTATAATTCACCTTAAAGACAATAGATTCTCCGAACGGAGTGCATGAGGTCTGGAGGAGCTGGCCTGTATTAACACGCAAAACACTCAACCCAGTTCCTGGTTCATTTCCCTTCCAGAATATTCTGGGGTGTGCAGACTTGTGGAGATGTATGCCTGAATTTGTGTTTCTGATCTCAAATTCCCTTCTTTCCAAGTCTTTCGGTCAGAAAAATACTAAAGGGAAGTGGGAAAAAACAACCAAAAACAACATAAAGAGAGGAGCCTCAAAAATCTCTTCCAAAGGAGGGCTGTGAATTGTGTCTCCAGTCTGTCTCTGCCAAGCTCTGGTTTTACTTCCCTTGAAATGTTAACTACTGTCTCTGTGCTCAGCGCTCCGCACCAGGAACAGCAGTCCGGAGATGTCGATGTGCCTGGCGTGTAAGTTGGTAAACTCCTGGTTCACAGGCTGCAGGGAGTAAGGGCATTCTCCACAGGCAGCAACCATATTTCAGCGTTCCTTATACCGGGCTCGCGCTCCAAATTTCCTTTACACTTTGTTTACTATATATTCCAATAGTGTAATATTAAACAAAAACAGTGTGTCCTACGCCAGGATGATTGATTACCGCACCGTCACAAGGTCACCTCCTAGGGACAGGCTGGGTGCAGGGGGGGCTGGCTGACTCATACAGTTAACACTATATCCGCATTGTATGAATGTCACCAGCAATCCAGTGATTTATTGCTTGGAAGGCTCTGTTCAATTTTTTCTGCCTGACCAAATTGCACATTTTCTAGAAAAAGAAGCAAAAATATTTCAGCACATGGATTACCTCAACCCCTCATTTTCCCCGCCAGGATCCACGCACGTTTGCAAGGATGCAGATGATCAAAATCTCCTCTTCTCCTTCTGCTTTCCCCCCTTCTGCTAGATATGGGGGGAAAAAGTGATTATTACACTAATGAAAAGGTGCAGCAGGAGATTAAGGGCTTTTTAATCAGATTTTGGTAACATCTGTGGGCCACGAGTAAGGGCAGCTGTATGCTCCGTTTCTTAATTTTAGCCAGATTTACTTTGGATATAAAATTGTTAGCCTCGGGGAGAATCGAATGGGGGCAGGTGTGGGAGGGGAGATAGCCACAGAGAAACTACAGAACCAAAACTGTTTCAAAACGCATTGAGATAAACCTCTTTTGCTCTGGAGGGTTTTTTCTTTCCTAGGAAAGATACACAGTGAAACTAAAGAAGCATTTTTATAAGAAAGCTTCAGCCAAATTGAACAGAAATATCTCCTGGACACAGGGTCATGCCACGGAGCCCGGGATCTGTGCAGGTCTCACAATTTACTCACAGTTTTTAAGGGTTATTTTTCCTTCTAAGCCACCAGTTAACGTAACTTGCACAAGCCTTCAGGATTGGACTCATGCGCTATGTAAATATAGATGAAACAGAGAGAATACATAGTCCAGTAAAGTTGCCAATATATTTTTAAATCAATTTTCTTTTTACTTTTGGGTGTGTGTTTGTCCTTTCTGTGGAAGCTACATAAGCTTCAAACACTTAGCATAGTGATTTATGTAAAGGGTCTCTCAGGCGCCTATGACAGTCATCTATTATTTATCTGGGACTTTTAACTACTCGATATTCTGAATATTCTGCACTAGGAAAACAGTTCAGACAAGATGTAAACATTTGGGGGGACTTTCCTCAAATTTAATATACTACTAGTATGTCTCTGTAAGGATGGTTCATTTATCTGTTGGCTCTTAGCTTTGTTTAATTTTATGCAGGAAGGAAAGTGTGAAGGGAGGGAAAAATAGAAAAATATGGAAGAGTAAATTTTTTCAGGACTCAAGGAAAATTCTCTCCAGAAACAGCCAAGCCCTAAATTGAGCCTGCCTTTAATATAAACACAGGATAAATACCGCATTCTAGAGTATTATAGTCATTCACTGTTCCTTATTGGCCAACATTTTTTTTAAATCATGAAGTGACTAATCAAAAACAATTTGATAAATGATAATAGAAAAGAATATTAAAAAAGAATGTGTGTATATATATATATATATATATATATATATATATATGTATAACTGAATCACTTTGCTGTACGGTAGTAATTCAACTACACTTCAGTTTAAAAAAAGAACAATTTCACAAAATATTCCCCAGTCGGTGAACATTTCAATGGTATTATTAAGATTTTGTCGTCTTTCAAGGGTATTTCCTCTCTCTGGGCAGGAACTGTTACTCATGATGACAAGGACACCACTGGGTACGAAAAAAACACAGTCACCTGGACCCACAAAGTGGCCAAAAAACTTTGACAGAAAATGGGCTAAAAGTCTCATGGGGACTGACCTTGAATCAGTGTATCTGTGCAGAAGGCAGGCCTCATTGTCTTGATGATGGTCAGAAAAATTTCGCTAGATCTGCATCTTGTCCAAAGGGTCATGCTCTATTTTTTTTTAATTTATTTTATTTATGTATTTATTTTTGGCTGAGTTGGATCTTCGTTGCTGCATGCAGGCCCCCCCTAGCCGCGGCGAGCAGGGGCCACCCTCCTTTGCAGTGCACGGGCCTCCCACTGCAGTGACCTCCCCCGTTGCGGAGCACAGGCTCCAGGTGTGTGGGCTTCAGTAGTTGTGGCGCGTGGGCTCAGTAGTTGTGGCTCGTGGGCTCCAGAGCGCAGGCTCAGTAGTTGTGGCGCACGGGTCCAGCCGCTCTGCAGCATGTGGGATCCTCCCAGACCAGGGATCGAACCTGTGTCCCCTGCATTGGCAGGCGGACTCTTAACCACGGTGCCACCAGGGAAGCCCCCAGGGTCATGCTCTTTTTGTCCATGAAGACTCCTTAAGGGACAGAACCCGCCCTCGGTACAAACGTAGATGGACCAAAGGCACTTTCTTGAGAACAGGCACAGGTTTCCCCAAACCTGTTGGGTGTGTATTCACATGACAGCACCCACCCCTCATTTCCCTTTGTGGGAAATGTCTGTTGTTTTTCCCTAGAGAGGACTGAATCTACCCAAAAGACATGGAGAGAAAAAAGACAGGATGGAAGAAAAACAGGTTTCAAATGGAGAAGACCTCCAGTGGTGGGAAAAAAAAAAAAAATCTTTTACTGTTTAAACATGACAATGCTTAAACATGAAAGTGACAAGTTTGCATGATGTTCCTAACCATTTGCCCATCTCAGCTGTGGAAAACTCCTAGTTACGATAGCACAGGATTGTTACAGAATGTAGTATTTTGGTGCCACTGTCTATTCAAGGTATTTCCTGTGAAATCATCATTCCTAGTGGGTTTTAACTCAATAGGAGGAAATGGCTGCGGCACTTCTCCCTACAACGTTCTCGTTTAAATGTTAATAACTGTTCTCGTGGGCTGGTTCAGGTTGTGTCCACGACCCATTGCTTTGAGGGACTTTGCCTTGACACTTGACCCTGATACTTCAGATTCAAACCAGACACAGAGGTTTCCCTTCATTCATTCTTATCATAAAAAAAAAAAAAAAAAAAAAAAAAAACCACTTGTATTTCTGAGGTATTTCCACTCCTCCCATATTCTGGAGACTTTCATCTCAAAGAACTTGAACTGTGTGCTGTATGTTAATATTCGATGCTTTTTTTTTCCTGATTGGTAGGGCTCAACAGAAAAATGTCTTTCAAAAAGGATTCATGGATTCATAACCAAACATCTTCAAAGAAATAGAAGGGAAGTCTAAAAGGAGTGTCTCTACAGCCGGGAAGGAAGGCACCAGACCTGATCTGCTTTTCCTCTCTCTTTTTTTTGTTCAGTTGGTAGATATCACTTTTGTTCTTTTGCCTTTTGGTAAAAGAGAAAGTCCCAGACCTCACCCAGTGTAGCTCCCATCCGCTTTCCACTGATCTACCTCTAGTGCTGGTTAAATGATGTGGCTCATTCTGTTTCTACCAGGGTGGAAATCCATGTCTTTCTAATTTTTTCCGACTTGCCTGTTCCTACTCACAGCCCAATCAGTGGCACTTTAGTGGCAGTCAGGGGACAGCACATGGTAAAGAGCCACAGAGAAGCTGACAGGCACTGTACAGGCTGATACACTGAGCGTTCCACCACGTGCTGGAGAAACAGCCTATTTAGGGCAACTCGCCCACGCAGAGTGAATGCTACAGCTTCTCTGAGCTTTTATCTACAGATCTCAATGTGTACATCTATTTTTTCCTTTTTAAAAGCCCCAGGCCACATGTATGAACAATTCAGATTGTGTTAAGGAACAAATTCTTCTTGCTGTGTGCACACACACACACATACACACACACACCCCAATATATACACAAATACAAAGCAAGAAAGCCAACAACATCCGAAGAATGCTACAAGGACACAAAAGGTCTAGGTTTCTCCTCACCAGGAAATACCCCTCTGTCTGGTCCCCAAAGATGGGGACTCAAAGACTTTTTCCAGGCCCACAAAGAAGGACAGGCAGTGTTTCTGAGCCAGCATGGTACTTTCTTATGCTCCCAGGAGCTCTCTCCACCTGTGAATGGCTAGGTGGCATTGTTGGCTGTCTCTTTCATTCCCCCTCTGCTTTGAACACAGAAGGTAATGTGTTTTTTTCAATGTCTCCCAGAAGTAGTAGTCCCTGCCCCATTGTATACGGTGGCGCTGGTTCATAGGTAGAGGCTGATTGGTCGTTGCTGGGACACCATTCCTAGAAGTCCCAGGCAGTGTGTCTAAGAATAATGTCAGTACATTGCAGACCCTACGGGTGCCCGTGGGCAAGATGGGTATTTTGGGATCTCGGATGGCATGGGTAATTCTGGGATTTCTTGCAAGAGACAGGTGACTGCTATGTAATGCTGTTTTCCACCCTTTATTAAGGCATGCCAGAGAAGCACTACTAATTAAACAAATGTGAGATTAACAAGGCAACAGTACTAAATTGTGAGCTATCTGAAAATAATAAAAAAAGCACCCAACAGAAATGAATTATAATACAGAACCATAAAACCATGTTTAAATGATTTTGAAATATGTTCCAAAAGTCGAGTGATCAGTCATCACATAATTCCTCATTTCCATTGAATTCTTTGTTTCCTCATTGGGAAAGGAAAAAAAGAATCACAGCTTAAACAATTTAAATGAAAATATATCCAAGGATGTGATGTGACAACATTTCTGTAGTTCTAGCCCAGCCACATCTTGAAAGAATGTATCAATGTTTTCCAAAATTATCTGGGCACTCTAAAAAACGTTAGCGCTTTTTAATTACAAGATTTATGTCACTCGGTGAAATTTTAATGTAATGAAACATTCAGCTGGACCTTGTGCTGGATGTAAAATAAAATTATTCATTGAAAATCAGACCACAGGCCACCTACTGTTTTTTTTAACAAATGGTTGAACTATCACGGGGTTACAGAACTTAACATGTAAATTGCAGTAGAACTTATAATTTCTGATTCAAATCCCTAAAGACTGCCATTTAAGTCAAATATATGAGTGAAATTTTGCTTCTGTGCCATAATAATGCAGTGAAATAGTCAAAAATCTGAACATATCTAGAGTAATTATTAACCCAATAATAATGTATTTTTAGTTATTTAATCAAAGGTATAAAAATTATTAATGTCAAGTTCTTCTTATAAAAATGAAGTTTTAAACACCAGCATTTAATTTCAAGGGTGACAATGCTCAACGTAACCCATTAGGGAAGTTTCTCACGGAGCCAAGGAGTATAAGCGAAAGAAAGATTGCTACTCGGATGTCAGGTCATTACTAGGAAATAGCAGAAAAGGACTATTCTTCTCCAAAATGGTCTTGAACTAATTTTTAACATTAACTGAAATTGATCAGTCTTCCATAAGCTCAGCATGATCTATGGGCTAAGACAAGAAGCATGAAGCAAACCCCATGGAAACTCCTTGCTTCCCAGGTAAACATTGTAGGAGGTGGTGGCGTGAACGCATCTGCCCCACGCTGGCCACATCTTATTGTTTTCTATTTTGTGCAGGAGGCAAGTCTGAAAGGTGACTTTCTGTCACTGCTAACGGGAATGGATTTTTTTTCTCTTTTGTTTTCATCTCCTGAATGTTGACAACCTACTGGTAATACAGAAATTTCAATCTTCACATCAACTCTGCTAAGGAGGTTTGGGTGCCCACAAGCTCCCGTGCTCATGTACTCCTTAGGGCCCCTCTTTGTCCTCGTGTATTTTCCGGACAAAGGTCTTGCATTTCCACTGATGATACGGAAATCTCCAGTGATTCTTGACTCTGGCTGCCTATACTCCAAGACATTGGGAAGTGACATTTTATTTTTGTGGCGATGGAGTGTAAATGTATTCCACTTCACCCTGTCTCCCACTTCTTGGTGGTTAATAGGACCAGCCGGAGTGTAACTCTGGCTTTATGGAGAAAATGAAATCTGTCCTACAGCTGCCAGAGGAGCACAGGCCACTAGATAGGAAAGATGATCTCCAAAGTTTCCATCAACCAAATGACTCAGGTTCCCCCTGTATCCAGCTTATCCACAGACGCCCTGAAAGTGACAGGATTGAGTTAGCCTTTTATTGTCTGTTTTCTGAAAAACATGCCACTGAGTAGAGAAACGGCTGAATAAGAGAAAAGAGTACTAGTAAAGGACACGAATAAGCTATCAACGGAAAACCAGCACCTAAAGTTCCAAAGGCCATCTCACACCCCAGAATCCAAAGGGTGAAAGAGACGACCTCTGTAAAAAATAGCAAGTCATCCAGAGGAATGGATAAAGAAGATGTGATACGTATACACAATGGAATATTACTCAGCCATTAAAAAGAACGAAATAATGCCATTTGCAGCAACATGGATGGACCTAGAGATTGCCATATTAAGTGAAGTAAGTCAGACAGAGAAAGACAAATATCATATGATATCACTCATATGTGGAACCTAATTTTTAAAAATGATATAAGTGAACTTATTTACAAAACAAAAAGAGACTCACGGATTTTGAAAACAAACTTATGTTTACCAAAGGGGAAGTGTGGGGGAAGAGGGATGAATTAGGAGTTTGAGGTTAACATATACACACTACTATATATAAAATAGATAACCAACAAGGACCTACTGTATAGCCCAGGGAACTCTACTCAGTATTCCGTAATAACCGATATGGAACAAGAATCTAAAAAAGAATGAATATAAGTGTATGTATAGCTGAATCACTATGTTGTAACACCTGAAACTAACACAACATTGTAAATCAACTATACGCCAATAAAAAAATCGCAAGTCGTCAATGCATTCTGCAAACATCCTTCCTGAAAGACACAGAGGCTCCCGGGAGCCCGAGCTGCTCTCTCCACCTCCCCCGAACACAGTACCCTGCCCTGGGTCAGCTCCTCGCAAAGCCTGGTGTCCTATCACCGGGGTACCATCCAGGTCTGCTTGTCACTGTTCTCATGTTTCACCTGAGAACCTGGAGTGATGAGGAGTCCATGGTCTCCCTCTGCCTCCCAGGGCCAGTGCGTTTCCTCAGTGGTCCTGGAATCTTCCCCACCACTCCGCTTACATCATTACCTAAGGTGATCCGTCAGCCTCCTGCCGGCGTCTGCCTTTTCGATCCAGTGCCAACCACACTACGGAAAACTGTCAGTCCTGCACTGCCTCCATTTACACCAAGTCTCATTAACGCCTCTCTTTCCTCTGGTGATCTGCCACTACGATTTAAGGAGACTGTTGTTACTAAACACACGCAAGGAAAAAAACACGAAAACTATTGTAAATACAGTGTGGGTCCTTCTGATGTAAGCTCACAAATACAGAGTGAGTTGGCATTACAATAATTCATAGCGGCTTTAGAGCAACTTTGAGCTGAGGCATTTCAATTTAGACCAGATTCGTGCCTGAAAGCTGGGCACAGAGTTCTGGGTGAATTGCTGCAGTCAATGAATTTTTAAAATGTGTTCCTACAATGACCAATATTTATGAATTTTCTAAGCCACCAGAGGGACCTAGGTCTAGAACAGGAAAACTACTTTCAAATATAATACATAGCAACTGAGAACACATCAGGTCTGTTGTGCTCAGACAATGTGTTTTCCTGTGAAAAGGCCTGATACAGAGTGACAGGGACACAGCATTTCCCCCCACCCAGCCCTGCTTTCCTCTGTCAAGGAAACCCTGGGCTTCCAGAGGACATTCTCTTTTACCAGGTGCCCAGATGCCTCTTGGAAAACCCCAAGGGGGGAACCACATGGAGAACGTCGGCCTCTGGCTCTGGCATTCTGCCTGCGGCATGGCCTCCACCTTCCTCCCCACGTGCACTGAGTGGGAACCAAGGGGCTTACGTTTCTGAGCATCAGAGGAAGTCATCCTCCGGTCAAGTCCTAAAGCGGCAATATTCTCACCATGGTCTGACACCTCCTAAGACCACAAACTTTCTCAACTATTGGGTTTTTCATTTTCTACTTCTCCAGGGACCAAGACTGAGTTTGTCTTGGCCTTTCTTCTCTGGGAGGGAAGGAGGACTCGGTCCAGCCGAGTGAGGTCTATGAAGTAGCCGTTGCCTTGGGCTCAGCTTCGCAGCAAGACAGGCTGGGGCACATTCAGCTTCAATATGGCAGACTGGGCATGAGGCCGACCCCAGTGAGACTCAGTGTACTGGAAGCCTGGACCAGCTGGGCCAGCCTCCCATTAGATGGGTCTGCATGGCTTGGCTGAAGCTCCCGTGTGCCCAGCCGGTGACACCAGTTAGCTGCCAAACGAAGGAATGGTCGTGTCCCCTGGTCTTCCACGCTCCCTTGCACCTGTTCATCTGTTGTCTGGACCAATCACACTCTCCTACAAGTCCAGCTTGGTGTTTCTTCCTTTCTCACTAGCCTGTGAGCCACCTCCCAGCCACACTATAGCTCCAGACCCAGCACAGAAGTCTGCATGCAAACAGCTGAGTGATTGCTGCTTTGGAAGGACCCAGCACTAGTTTCAGGATATATTCACATAGATAACGCTTGGACACTGCTGTTGGTGGTGAATTCGGCATCTGTTATGGGCCAGAAGAGTCAGGGGGACACAGGAAGAAAACTGGAGTGGGCCTGAGGAGCTGGCTGGGAAGAGCTTGCTGCCACCTCTGTGGACCCCGTGGAAGGAGCCTGATCATCCCCAAGCCTGAGTGTCAGAAGCCCCCTTTCAAGTGGGGTGCACTTGAAGGCCATTTGAATACACTGCCTAGTGGTTCATTGCTTCCTAAATAATCAGAGAAAATCGCATGTCTACATATGGGAATTCTTAAAATGCTCAAAGGCTCCTTAGAGTGAACAACTCTGTGAAGGAAACTTTACATCTTTGTGGCAAGTTTTCAGAAATGTCCTGAGTGAGGTCTGATATTTTAATGGGGCCCACATTGATCACTCAACATGGAGATGACTGTAGATGCGAGAATCATCGGGAATACAGAACAGTGGGGAGAGGCCCCAGGGATGGAGGGAAGAACCGAGTACACGTTGGCAAGTCCACCTTGACCTCTGCCACCACTCAAGGACGCCCCCCACCCCCTGGGCTGTGGCCACATTAGGGAATGCCTGGTACGCAAGTTGACATGGTATCCTTAGTGCTGAGAAAGCAGAAGAGCTCAGGCCGACACTGCTTGTTCATCAGCCTCAACCCGTGCATGACAAAGAGCCCTGTGGCATTTGGGATGGATGTCTTTTGCCCTTGGTGTCTCTGTATCTACAGGGCGAATACTTTAGTTCGGATGTGCCATTACTTACCCCAAGCAGATTAGAACATACTGGGGGAAAGCACTTTTTAAAACATGACTGTTATGCACTGAATGTTTGTGTCACTCCCACAATTCCTATGTTGAAGCTCCAACCCCCAAGGCGATGGTATTAGGAGGTGGGGCCTGTGGGAAGTGACTGGGGCTGGATGAGACTCTGAAGGTGGGCTTCTCATGATGGGACCAGCGCCCTGAGAAGAAGAGACGGGAGAGAGCTCCCTCCTGCTCTCTCTCCCCACCATGAGAGGAGATGGCCATCTACAGGCCAGGAAGGAATCCTCACCAGAACCTGACATGCTGGCTCTCTGATCTCAGACGTTCAGCCTTCAGAACCACGAGGAATAAACGTCTGTTGTTTACGCTGCCCCATCTGGGGTATTTTGTCCCGGAGCCCAAGCTGACTGATGCAGTGACTATTCACAGGAAGCTGTTTTTTAACACGGGGAACCTGAAAAGGAAGAACACCAAAGTTTGTGCTTGAAACTGGAAAAAGCAAAACTGACTTTATGAGAAAGAGAGAAGAGAGGAAGGACAAAGAATATGAAAGAAAAAAGAAACTGTGCAACAATTTCTAAGGAGGCAGAGGTTGAGATGCCGAATGCCAATCTTCAACCCAAACTGATTTTTCGAGCCAACCTATACACTCCTAAAATATTTCTATGTAGTTGAAAGATTTTCATAAACGCCTGTGTGAATGGCATGGCTATAATAAGCATCTTTTCTGGGCTAGATTACACCATCGTACCAAGTTAGAGTCCTAATTATCAGGTTTTCTTGGGAACAACTGGCTGAGTGCACTTGTACTGAAATACACTTAATTTGGTTTCATTCAGCACCTTTTAGGACACACTGTGCCTTACTTCAAACTGCTTTAATGAGTAACGAATTAGATGCTAGCAGAGAAGTGGCTCCTCCAATGAACGGAAGAGATATTACAGGCTCAACAATAGCTCAAATTGGAAAACCAGGGCTCTGTGCACCTCAGCTCCCGTTCTCTGCAGGAAAGGTCATGCTGTCCTGCCTCCCCATGTGGCTGAGGGCAGAGGAAGCTGGAGGGACCAGCACGTGGACTTCAACATGCCCCGTGGTGGGGCAGGTGCTGGGGAGCCGGACCCACCTGCTGGTAACGGGACCATGTGCAGCCTGGCAGGCAGAAGGGGGCCTGGAGAGGACAGAGCTGCCATAGCTGTATCCCAGTAAGCAAGGAGCAGTGGGCATCCAGCCACTGGCCATCGTGTGTCCCCATCAGTGGGCTGCGTGTGTCATCCAGTCATTGGATGGCAGGTCATCTTCAGAAATCAGGCAGGCAGGAACTGAGAATCAGAGACCTTACTTGAAGCCCAGGTAGATGGTCCCTAGGATTCCCAAAGAGCCTGAATTTACATATATTTAGGGTGACCATCTGTCCTGGCTTGCCCAGGACCATGCAAAGTCCCGGACAAACAGAGATGAGTGGGTCACTCATATCTAGAGCAGTATCTCTCAAAGGGTGGTGCTCAGACAATCTGCTCATTACAAACCCAGATGCCTGTACCCTCACTCCAGACCTACTGATTGAGACTGGAGGGGTGGGGGAGCCCATAATTTGCATTTAACCAGTGCTTTGGTTAATTCACATTTGCAAACAACCTCTGAGAACCATTTTCCTAGAGAAACTCAAAGAAACTGCAAGCGTTTTATCTACAAGAAGTTGATAGAGAATCTTCCCTGAGTAGAAGCAGGTCCCCAGGCTGGACAGAGCTAGATCACTGGATGGGGTCAAGTGGCCTGAGCAGTGAGAAGAGGAGAGCTGGAGGGGTGCCCATGTTGCTGACAGAGGCCATGCATCACGTGGCAGCCTCCACGAGTCTAGACAGAGCAAAGTTGCCCTAAGTCAAAGCAGACGGGTAATTGTTCTCTATTTCCAGCATCCTGCAAACCCGTCAGAAAGTGAAAGTGGGCTCCATCGGGAAGGGTTGGAGTCCAGCGTAGACAAAACTACTTCCCAGAGGACTTGGGGCTCCTCTGGGGGTTGCCCCTTGGAAGGAACTGAACCAACTTCCATTGACATCCTATCTGGACCAGAAACTGTCACCATTATCACGTTAAAAACTCATCACCACCCGGTTAGGTAGATAATATAAGGTCCGTTATTAAAGTAAGACAACTGAATCTAGGAGAAGTGACTTGTTCTAGGTCTTCATGAAAATAATGAGGAAAGCTAGGCAGGTCTGACCCCAAAGCCAGCTTTTTCCCGTTTTACCCACCCACCACTCAAACATTGTTCCCTTGGAATCCTACTGTCCTTTTTGCAAATACTCCCAGGGCAGATGCTGTTATAAGATGTATCTCGATGGTTATACACCGTCCCGCAGTTCTACTGCTACGAAGGAGCCAGGTCCGTCCTGTCCACATCCTGCCCTCACACCACCTGGTCTGCATCACAGCTCCACCCTTCCCAGCTGTGTGACCTTGAGAAAGTTCCATGAGCTTTGCTTTCCTGTCTGTTTATCCAGAAGAGTAACATGACTTCCTACTGGGTTATCGTCAGGATAAAATAAGTTCAAGATAAAAAAAAACACACAAGGACTACCCCATAGCAAGTGCCCAATTAACCTAAACTATTAGTCCATCTCTACTCGGCAATAAAACATACGTGTTACGCGGCCGCTGGGCTCACAGTGTCACAATGTGGACACATGAGCTCCAAGAGAGGAGGCAGCTCCTCTGTTTTGTTTTCTGTCTGAGGTTTGTTTCCGGTTGCAACGATCACAAAATCATACCCAGCGTCCTGGGACGCTTGCCACACGGAAGGGAGGGTCTAGCTGAGAGGACGGCAATGAACAAGGCTTGTTCCCCAGCCTCCACAACCACAACTGCTGAAGCTGGCGCAACGGTCACGTTCCACTGAGTAATAAGAGCAGCCAGGTAGTGGAAGCCTGCCACGTGCTAAGCACCTCATGTCAATGACCTATTTCATTGCTTACAACCATCTCACAACTTCATTCATTCATCCATCAAATGTTTACCCCGAGCCTAGTATAGGCAGGCCCTGTACTAGGTGCTGAGGATACAGTAATGAGTAGGAAAGAGCCATCCCTGCCCTTAAGAGCTTACCGTCTACAGAAGAAGACAGGTGGGATGCTATTCTGTAAGTATTAATATTAACTGTCTTTGACAAATGAGGAAACTGAGGCTTGGAGACATTAAATAGCATCCAAGTGATACGGCCAGCATGGGATGGCACCTGAACTCAGATTCAGATCTTCCTGATTCCGAGGCTGTGCACTCTCCCCATAGCACAGTGTTTCTAGCCTACCAGCCTAACTGGAGGAAAAGTCAAATGACAGAAAGCAATATGTAAGAGTACAGAGAAACTACTGTTGAAATGGAAGAGAGTGGTTAAATCTGATTCAATAGCCTGGAAAGCTTTTGGAGGCAGTAAATTTTATTTTTATATTTTATTGAAGTGTAGTTGATTTACAACATTGGGTTAATTTCTGCTGTACAGCAAAGTGATTCAGATATATATATATATATATATATATATATATATATATATATATATATAATTTTTTAGATTCTTTTCCACTATGGTTTATTACAGGATATTGAGTATAGTTCCCTGTGCTATACAGTGGGACCTTGTTGCACATCTATTTTATATATAGTAGTTTGTATCTGCCAATCCCAAACTCCTAATTTATCCCTCCCCCCACTTTCCCCTTTGGTAACCGTAAGTTTGTTTTCTATGTGGAGACGGTATCCCTTAATCTGGACTTCAAAATAATTCAGCTTCCACAAGCAGGTCAGAAGGGCATTCCAAGCAGGAGGAATAGTAAATGCAAAATAACGAAGGTCAGAAAGGAGATGCAGAGTCGTGGAGCCACAGGAGGTCCAGGGGAACTGGAGTGTCCCTGTGGGGAAGGGCAGCAATGACATGAGAGCCTGAGACAGCTAGAAAAACAAACCAGGGCCTGGACACCATCATAAAGAATTTGGATTTGATTGTGGGGACGATGGGGAAGCTCCAGGTTTGAGAAGGGAAGAGGCAAAAGCAGCAGGTGAGGCAAGGAGTACACGTCACCCTCCTCCCACTCTCCCTCCTTTCAGACGTGAAGGCTTCCTGTGCCCCAAGGAGGCCTGGAGCCCTAGGAGAACCCACCTGACCATTCCGTGGCCTACTGCCAGCCTTCCCTGCCCTTGCTAAAAGGCACCCATTTAGGAAGTATTTGTTTTTCTTGTAATCTTTCAGAAGCTCCTATCTCTGATGCTGAATCAAGCATCCCCATCTACCACCGCCAGGAGAGTACGGTGAATCCCAGTTCTTTCTCGATGAGACTGGATGTGGAGGAGCAGGAAGACCAGCCTGAGGCATCAGACAGGCTACAGTTGAAAGTATGGTGGGGCCACCCACCAGCCACGGGACCCGAATAAGTCATCTCACCTCTGAGAACACAAGTTTAGTTAGGCAGCCGTCCGAAGGAGTGTGCCTGACCCATGACCAGCTTCAGTCAATGAGTGTCGCCTGTACCATCACCATTTCTACCAACTGTCCAGTGGCTGATCCCAAATGTGCTCCCTGGACTTCCCTAGAGGAGTGACGTTGGAGGAACCCTGTGTGTTCTACGCCTTCTCAGAGATGGATGACCCACCTTTCATGTTAAATACCAGGAAAACTTCCTCAGTAAAAGAAGTCATTAAACTCTGTGTAATCCAGAGTTTCCACAACTTATTTGTCCATGAAACCTTCATTTCATATGAAAGAAAGTCGTACCGCTCCTCAAGCCAAAACCTTTGACATTGTTCTGGATTCATCTTCCTCTCTCACGCTCATCAGCAAATCCCACTCAAAATGCATGCAGAATCATGGGGGAGGGATGGATTGAGAGTTTGGGGTTAGCAGATGCAAACTATTATATAGAGAATGGATAAACCACAAGGTCCTACTGTATTAGCACAGGGAACTATATTCAGTATCCTGTGATAAACCATAATGGAAAAGAATGTGAAAAAGAATATATATACATGTAATACTGAATCACTTTGCTGTACAACATAAATTAACACAACATTGTAAATCAACTATACTTCAATAAAATAACTTTTTAAAAAAATACATGCAGAATCAGATCCCCTCCCTCCTTCTCACTGCTGCCACCATGTCCAAGGCACCATCAGTCACCCGGTTACTCCAATGGCCCAACTGCCTCCCTGCTTCTGCTCTTCCCTCTTCGTTTGCTGTGAATCAGCCTCCCACATAATAAACTGCCCCAAAATGCAGTGCTTATCCAACATTTATTATTATTCAAGATCCTGTGGGTCATTTGGGTGGTTCTTCCAGTGAGGGCCAGCTTGGTTGACCTCTGTGGTGAGCTGGGGACTCAGCGTGGGCTGAGTGGAAATTGTCAGGCCAGGGGTCTCAAGACAGGGGCTGGGCTGGCATGGCTCTCCTCTGCCCCATGGGTCACGCAGCCTCTGGTAGGCTAACCTTGGCTTCGTGCCGGGCAGTCTCAGGGTGCCAAAGGGTAAGCCAGGACAAGCCCACACCCATGCACTCCCCACTACTGTCTCCTTGGCCAAATCAAGTCACGTGACCAACCTTGGGGCCGCATAGGAGGGGATTAACCAAAGGCAAGAATGCAGGCAGAGCAGTACAGAAGTCATGTTGCCAACAGTCTAGCACAGTTTTGCTTCCCATCACACTTAGAAGAGAGTTCCCTGGACTCTTTCCCTGACCTGAAAAGCCCTGGGTGATCTCTAGAGCCCAGTTCTCCTGCCCTTCTGCCCCCTCATTCGGTGACCCCCACCACAGCGACATCCTTGATCCTCCTCAAACCTGCTCTATTAGTCAGGCATCTCCAGAGAAACAGAACCAATAGGGTGTGTAGGTATATAGAAAGAGACATTTATTTTAAGGAACTGGCTCACGCAATGGCAGAGGTTGGCAAGTTCAAAATCTGTAGGGTAGGCTACAGGCTGGAGACCCAAGGGAGAGCTGAGGTTTCAGCTCAAGTCCAAAGGCTGAATTCCTTCTTCCTAGAGGGACCTGTCTTTTTCTCTCAAGACCTCAGCTGATTGGATGAGCCCCCCCCACACACACACACACACGAGGGAAGCTGATCTGCTTACTCAGAATCCACTGATTTAAAAGTGATCTCATCTGAAACGCCCCTGCTGGTGGCTACAGAGTTCAGGTAAAACTTTCAGGATACAACTCTATATAGTAGGCAACATACCAAGACGGACAGAGTCTAAGATCCCTAGTTCAGAACAAAAGAACTGAATACAGAAGCTGGTAAAGAATTCTCTCTCGGATTCTGTTTGTTATTAATACAGGGAGAAGCAAGAGAGATGGGGCAGAATGAAGAAACACACAAACTCACCATATTTGCAGAAAGCCATCTGTTCGAGGGACAGAATGGGGGGATGGGGGTTAGAAGCAGTCTTACAGTTGTTGCTCTCTTTGGTTGGGAAGAGGTAAGTGCCAAAACAATGTACTGTGTTAAGAAGTTCCCTAATAATCAAGAAGAGATCAGCTCTCCCAGAACACTGGCCTGACCCTTGCCAACATCAAACTTCTTCAAGAGGTTGGCCCATGAACAATTCACCTCATTCCAAGATGAGTAATAATTAAAAAAAAAAAAAATGAATATGCACAGAACACGTTTAGAATACTACTGGAAAGGGGAGGAAATTAACAGGAAAACAAATGGTAAATAGAGAACCCTCACTAAAAGAGGCTTCCATGGAACAGATGAAAATTGGTACAAAACAAGCCCCATGAATTGTTAAAAATTTAATGAAATAATTACTTCTTTAATACAAAATCTCAGAGCAGAGCTACAGGAGTTCAGAAAATAGAGAGAGGCAACAGTAGAAGAAGAAACAAGAAGAAAAGAAGTGAATGAAAGACTAAAACCATCAGAGAAATGAAAGCCACCTTGGCGACAACACAATAGAAAGATCTGTTACTGACAGCACAGTAGAGACTGTGGAAGACAGGACGAGAAACTGAGCAAATAAAATGGAAATAAACAAGGTGTGTGAAAGAGGAATGAGGAAATAACATGTAGGTAAGATAGAAAAAAGTATCCAGCGAACACATAAATGGTATTCCTGAAGCAGAAAGCTGAAAACTTGGAACAGAAAGAAAAACAACTTTGAGATATAATTTAAGAAAACTTTCCAGAAATAAAAGACAAGTTGAATCTATAGATTGAAAGAGTACTTTGTGGACCAAGAAAAATGATATGAAACGATCAATACTGAGACACATGCTAGTAAAGGTATTGATCTTCCAAGAGGAGACTCCTTTGGGGATCCAGGGGAAGATGGGGTCTGCTCTCAGAACCATCCACTTACCAAATCCTCAGGGAAAGAAAGTGTTAACCCAAGAATGTTGTACCTGGCCAAACTGTAACTCAAGTATTAAAAGAAACAAACATTCAAGAACTCAAGAAATATAGTCTCTATAAGCCTTTCTGATAGAAGCACCTGGAGAGCAAAGGCAGCCCATCGGTAAGTAAATAGAAAGACAGCCAACAAAGGATGGGTAATGAGTACCAAAGCCACTCATCTGGAGCTTAAGCTATGACAAGTGTGGGAATTATGATAAAAGAACAAAACACACACATGCATAACTCCAATAATATAAAAACAGTTTCAACAGTTGGGTAGTGAAGAGGAAGAGTGGGTTAAAACTAGTATAACATAACTATTTTTCTCATTTTTTACGTCAGGGGAACAAAGATGTCATTTTTAAAGCAGATAAGTAACAAATGTGAGAATATATGTAAATATATAAATGCAGTAAAGGTAAACACTATGGAAATGATATAATTTCTTAAAACTGAGTAGGAGAAGAGGAGGCAGAAGGACATATATACTAAGCTCTTTTTTAAACATACATAAACTGAATATATGAAAGCTTCTGAGTTCTTACAACTCTTTCCCCTTACCTTTCCCTGACCACCTTAGAGGTGGAAAAGGAAAGGGTATAAGAAAACTCCACTAAATGTGGAGTACAATTCGTCAAAGTCTTAATTCCTTGTAAGAAAAATTTATCATTTTTACAAAACAACAAAATAATTTATCTTGAAAATGAAAGAGGAGAGAGAATCACCTTCAGGTCTGGGTACCAGCTTTTAATGTTATTTGGTACCTGAGCCAGTTTTCTGGTGGCACTCAGGCTGCATCCAGCAATTTGGGAAGAACACAGTTTCTAGTGGTGCATCAGTGGTGTCAGAATCAACAGCAAAGGGTGATGATAGATTCCAGCTTCAATGTGTGAGGCTTTCACATGGAAAGCTAAGGAAATGCTCCACCATGGTGTTCAATCCTCACTAGACCCCCACGAAGCAGGTCTTGTCTTTGTGTCTCATCTCTCAGAAGAGGACTTAGGAGGGTCATTAGGGCACATGGCTAGGAAATTGTAAAGCTGGAACTTGAACCTGGGTCTCACTGGCTCTCAAACCCAAGGAGACCTCACTTTAAAATTTAGATTGAGTTTCTTATTATGTAGGAAGAATATTTCCATACTACTGACCCCAAATTACCAAAGGAGGTCATTCTTAACCTAGTTAGACTCTCAGACTGGAATGTCTCTTATTCTCAGTCTTTGTCAATTTAAACATTTCTCATTGTTTAAGGTTCAACTCACACATCACCTTACCCCAGTCCTTACCGACCCTGCTTCCTCTGTGCTCCGCAACCCAGCACCCACTTACAAGTCCACTGTCGCTCAGCCAGCTAAAACAGTTCATTACCGAGGTGCCTCGCACGGTGTCTTGTCCAAATAAGTGGAATCGACAATGCAGAGATCATGTTAAATGTTGACATTAGCTTTGTCAATTGATTCCTTTATCTTTTTTTGACCATTCATCTTCAAGTAGTCTTTTGAGTCAACTGAAGCAAAAGTCAGGGCACTCACTACTCTTCTCTGTGTGAGGAGCGCTAAGCTACCATCATGGGGAGTTAACAAAAGTAAAGTACAATTCTGTCCCTAAGCTTGTTCCTAGAGTTGGTGGAGGGAGAGGTGGGACCATGCAACAAACAAAGAGGAAAAACAATGCTTCAGATGATGGCAGAACAAATACGAATTCTATGCGGTCTCCACAGGTTTATGCTTGCACTGAGAAGGTTAAACATCTAAAGTCGGTTTTCAGTTGTCCAGTTTGTGGAAGCCTCAGGTCTCTGATTTCTTCTCTCCTGATCATTCGGCAGTGGGTGGGCAAGAGGGTCCAAAAAATCATGTCCCCCTTCTGCAGTTAATCGTCTACTCCCACACAAAAATTAGACTCCCAACTGTTGACTCTTTAGCACTCTCTGTTTTGATTTTTTGCTCCAGAAAGATTCTGAGAGGAGAGCTACAAGGAGGGTTAGGAAATGTCTTTTAATTTTTTTTTTAATCCATCTACATAATCTTCATCATTATTTCTTTCATCTCTTTTGCCCATGCATTGGGACCTCAAAAGCTTATTATTTAGGTCAGAGCAGATGTAGACAGCAGCTATTCCACCTTGAATTTTATCCAACATGCTTGGATAAAGGTAATTTCACTTTCCCTTTAAATAGCACATTTCACCCGTATACTGAAAGGTCTGTTTGCTATTTTTCTTTCAATTAAAGAGTATGATCCCCTTCTAGAAAACCCGTGGTCTTTTATGGATTTCTCAGTTTCTGGATAGAATGAAATACACCTTGTCAACTCGGGAATATTTATGGAGAAAATCTCAGTCATCCAATCCCATTCTTTGTCACTCTGTAAATTGGGATGGTAGCCTTTGGGGGAAAATCTGAGGAAGAGAAATTAATAAATTAAATACATGCAAGGAATGCGGAAATACACAGGGTTAGACAAGCTAGTATTTTTCTATTGCTCCTGTGGAGCACAGAAGGCCTCCAGGCCAAACACCTGCTTGAAGCATTTCACCCATTCACCTGGAGGCGCCCCACTTGTGTTGGGGAACTTCTCCTCTGCCTCTGTCCACATTGCCTTTTATCTCCACAGGGTGGTTACCCCAAGCTTGGAATGATGGACCCCATTAGTGGAAAGACTGCTAATTCCAGACGAGTTCATTATCTATTCTCCAGTACCATTAATTAACCAGTGGGCCAACGGCTTGCCATGTGCCATGCAGCTGTCACATCAGATGTCTCTCCTGCCACATCCGCTCCATAATGTCACCCGGCCCAAAAGCAGACAGGGAAACACCAAGTGATGCTGGGGCTAATTCACCGTAGGCCGCGGCTCAAGACTGTTAGGACGGAGATACCTCCTAGTTAGAAAGCAGTTTGTCTCTCCCAGGATGAGAGAGTGGCTGGGTTGCAGGGCAGGGGCTTGATGAAATTTTATAAAATCAAACACCCCGGAAGAATGGTCAAACAAAAGCCCTTTTCAACGGCATTTTTAGACTGGGCTTTTTCTCTTAGTAAGATGCCCTGTTCATGTTGGGGAGGCCAAGCTGGCCTGAAAGCGGATGAATTGAAAGCAAAAGTGGCCATTTAGAGAAAATGACTTCTTACTTGGGGACAGCAGAAAATGTCTGAAAGCATGAGTAATGTGTCTTCTGGCAAACGGCATAGAACAAATGTTGCCAGACCTGCTTCCTTGTGTGGTACGTTGTACTTTTACGCATGTAGGCTCTGTGAACAAGCGGGTTAAAAGTTAAACAGTTGCCCAGGGCGACGAGAACGCAGCGCACAGGTGGGAAATGGGCTTCCCGACTTCCAAACTATCACTATACGTCTTTAGCAGGAAGTATCAGGCACCAGGGTGCAAAAATGTCTTTTCTGAAGGTGCTGGGTATTATGAAATTGGGCTGTTTCAGTGTCTGAGATAGCCATCTGACCTTTCATCCAAAGCCATAAATTTATCATTGTCTGAAACTGGCGGACTCTCCTTCCTATTAAGGCCAGCTTTCAGGATTTAGCATTTACAGAATACTTAGTCTCCAGTGCCTGGAAAGAGACTTGAAATTCACTGGGGTCCGCTGGTTAATGGTGGAATAAAAAGGAATTAGCAATTTTGAAACAGGACATGGTCACAATTTAAATGAAATAACAAAGGCGAGAGAAACACAATGCCTGCTGAGATCCGGTTAGTCTATATTTCATAAAATGATAAATACCTGGAAGTCATGTTTATGTATAATGAATTACAAGCCTTCCACATTTACCTTAGTAACATTTTACAGGGGTTGTATTTTACTCCCAACTACCAATTATGTCATCATTCTGGCATTTACCTGGACATAATGATACACAGCCAACCGATTCTTGTAACATAATTCATGGCTCAAAAGTGTTTGTAAAGGCACACAGCGTTCTACATACACATAACGACTCGGATATTGCTATTAAATTTTACAGATTAAAGTTTAGTAAACCTTAAAAATCTTATGTTGGTTTCTGGGTATCTTATTAATCCTAAAGGAAAAGATGTTCAGCTCTTTAAATGTCAATAAATGTGTAACCCTGTAAAAAGCAGACAAGGTATAATCTATTCTACAATGCCTCACCTTCCATTTTAATGGAGGATAGAGAGCTGCTTTTTTAACTGTTAAAGGCAGGTCATTTAGACTTTCATTTCTGCCACAATATTATGTCATCTATTAAAATGTGAAAATATACATATAAAACACACACACACACCCCTTCACACTACATACTCCCATACCTCAGCGTTTTCCTCTCTTTGACTCATTAAACTCAGCCCAGAAAGCACAACTGTACCCCTGGTTTGCATTGATCCATTTTAATTTAGGTTTGAGGGGGCAAAAAAAGAATTCGGATCTTTTTATAAGCTTGTGAGGTCACCAAATTTAAATTAAGCCTCTGCCTGTAAAGCACATTAATAAAATACTATACAGAGGGAAATTTAATATGAATGGTTAAAATGCATGGAATTCAGACTTTACTGTCAAACAGCTCAATTAAACAAATTGAATTTTTAAGCAACAAAGGGGAATTGAATCAAATTAGGAACAGAGTGCGATCTGAAATGTGGACCTTTATGAGGGAACCCGCCGTCCCCTCCAGCCCCGAGCTTTCTTTATTTGTTGCCTCGGCAGTTAGAGGAGGCCGGCAGGACTGTAGTACAAAAGGATAAAAATGTTCGCCGTTGAAACACAGTTTTTTGGCTCCCAATAAATCATCTGTCACTTCATCACAGCCCAGTAGATAATGAGCAATAAAGTTTTCACACTCAGGCAATGAGGACTGAGACACAAGTAATACAGCTGAAGCTATAAGTCTGACGTTTCTGTAAATGGAAGGTGCTTTGTGTGAGAAATGACCCTAAGATCTCCTCCAAGCACACAACATCAGCACAATAAACAATTTACTGCATGAAAAATTAAATCACATTTATTAGTAACTTTAATGACAAAAGTATGTTGAGGTCGATATATTAAATAAAGCCTGATGTTTATATAGAAATATTTCTGTGCTCAAAATCAGCTGAAGCTGGCTGGCCCAGGGTGGTCTGTACAATGAGTCACTATAATTTTTACTGGCATTATTTTAAATGTTTATGTGCATACACTATTCCCCATATGGCATTTAAATAGCACTAACATATCTAGGATTCAAAAATAATTTTTATTCCGATGAGATTCTGTATACTCTGCCCTCCCCCACAAAAAAAGCAATTGAAACGTAGAAAGTTTGAACTACTGATTGCAAAATCATAGGCTAGTATATTCCACAAATGCAACCCTGGCATTTGCAGATGTTCTACAAAGGTTTCACCACAATTACACCAAATTGTATCTGACTTTTATTCACCCATCTCTGCAACCTGCATGTGGGTGGGCTACATCAGAACCAAAACCAACTGGACAGAGAATACCGGGGAGAAAAGGGGGGTGGGGCGGAGGATAAAGCAGACTCAGTGTCACACCAGTTACCCTGAATAAAATGTTTCATAAAAAGTACACACTGAGGGCTTCCCTGGTGGCGCAGTGGTTGAGAATCTGCCTGCCAATGCAGGGGACACGGGTTCGAGCCCTGGTCTGGGAAGATCCCACGTGCCGCGGAGCAGCTGGGCCCGTGAGCCACGATTACTGAGGCTGCGCGTCTGGAGCCTGTGCTCCGCAACAAGAGAGGCCACGATAGTGAGAGGCCCGCGCACCGCGATGAAGACTGGCCCCCGCTTGCCACAACTAGAGAAAGCCCTCGCACAGAAACGAAGACCCAACACAGCAATCAATCAATCAATCAATCAATCAATAAGAACGTGAATTTCTTTAAAAAAAAAAAAAAAGTACACACTGAAACTGGCACAGTTGAATCTGGGGCGGTAAGATGACCACCCCCCAAAATATATCTTTCCTGCGCTGGTCGCCAGATGGTCAGTGAGTGCACCTTGGTTCCTGCCTCTGCTGGGGCGAGGGTCAGCTTTGGACACTGGAAGGAGGGCAGAGGCAGCCTGCCTCCTGTTTCAGGGGTTCTGCCCTCGCTCTAATTGCTGAAATCTGTGTATGAGGACAGAGAGCCTTAAGGTTCTCTGGTGGGTTCCCAGAGCCACGTTTCCAGAGGCCAGATGATATAGCTCAGTAGGGATGCCAGCTAAAGCCCCCAGCACGGCCCCAGGATTTCCTGCCTGCACCCCAACTCAGAGCCGCCAAGACTCACCTCCTTCTCAGAGAGCATCCTTGCCTCCCAAACAGCCCGGGGAGGGCCAGGCTGGGCACCTCGAATGCCAACTTCTGCTTTTCAGAGACCAGCTCCTGGGACAGGTCACAATCTTTGTGGGAGAAGAAAAACTAAATTATAAATTATAAATCAAAATCTGAGTTGAGGGTCTTGCTTAGTTCCCTGGCTGGCTGTGAATGGCAGTTCGGATGGACCTAGAACAGCAAACAAACAAACAAACAAACCAAAAAAAAAACGGTGCTTTAAACTAGAGAAAGAAGTAAAATCTAAAAAGTTTACCCCCACAGTCACATCATGCAGGGCTGGGTTCTGCCATATAATGTTTCACCACTGGTCAAGGTGGAAGGACAGGAATGTCCTGAAGTGGTGCTTGGTGGAAGCGGAGGAAACACCCCCTCTCTCTTTGCGGTGGTCCTGGAAATAGGCATGGATGACAAAAACATTAGAACACCATCCAGCCCTGAATCTAGAATGCTCCTACCTGATTTCACAGCTATTCTATCCACCCATCCAATTTTATCCTCTATCCAATAGAACCTACAAATTTTAATTATAGCTGCTTGATCTCATTAATGTGTGTAAAAATGTAATCAAACAACAAATTGCAGCAATTTGCAGTTGAAAGATATTAACTAATATTATGTGCAACAAAAAAGAAAGTACTCTGTTATGTAAATAAATGCAAATACAGATCTCCTTACTGTATTTTGTGCCTAGTTTCTGAGAAAGGCAAGTCACTTAAAATCCTTATTTCTCAGCTGTATTCGTTAAAATAATGCATGTTAATTATATTCCGACACTCATCTGACAAATAACTGATAAGTTACACAATGTAACTACTAATAATCCTTGCAGCCCATTTTATTATCTTATGAAATTAGAGATTGAACACTGATTATGACTAATAGGGGATTTCATCCAATAAAGACAGCACATGAGGAGAAGTATATAAAAATGGGGTAGCTGGCTTTTGAATAGCTAGAAGTGGCAATGTTAAGTCATTAATTAGCAAATACTCTGGGTGAAGATTGTCATAGTCATACTTTTTTAGACCAGAGATGAATTATTTATTTCTACACCAGCTGTACCATTGAGTGCAAGTAAAGTTTGTCCAGCAAAAATAGTAGAAATATATTTGCTACAGGGCCAGCCTGGTAACACTGCTTGTTTTACATGCTATTTGTAAGCAAATTTATATGAAAGTACGCAATATCTAATACTAAACTACTCCAGCCTCAGACTGAAGGGTGATTTTACAAACGTCCCGTGGCACTCCATCATCCCTTCATTTTAATGTCTTTATTTTATGATTTTGTTGATGAAATACTACTTACCCAGTGCTCAAAATTCCTTTCAGGCTGCAGGCACTGGCTAGTTGACATGGCAAGCTATATTTTACAGCCATATATTTCAGCTCTCTCTGTCCAAGTTGGAGGACACAGTAGCCAAGATGGTTTTTCATCGTAGAAATATATTTTCATATTTATTTATTGATTTGACTAATGTATCTATTTTTCAATTCACATGCTTATGTTTCAATCCATTAAAGTGATTCATGGTCAAATAATATGCTATTGCAAGTACAAAGAGGAGATAAAAACCACTGCACATTTGCTGTAACACAAGAACAAAAATAATAATAAAAAAAAATTGCATGATTAAATATAGTTTTAATCCCCCAAAGATCAAAATGAAAATGATGTTTTTAATTATTTCACAAAAAGGGCATAAAATAAAAGTTTTTCTAGAAAAAGGTAGGATACAATTACCTATGAAATGTCTCCCAGTCATAAATATTTTGTGGATGTTTCTTAACAAGATTAAGTACTCAACACGGATTTAGCATAAGGCATGAAATTAACAAGAAAATAAGAACTAAAACGGGTCACAATTATTCAGCAGGAGAAGACTGGATGGGGAAGCTGACCAGCTCTGAGACATTAGAGCTACGTTCTCCAAGTGCCTTGCTGAGAGCCGCTTAATGCAGTAAAATTCTATTGAAAGCTTCTATATCAGGACCAAGGCAGCCAAATGCCCTGGCTTTCCTCCTGGAGAGCCTGGCTGGCCGGCCGCCAAAGTGCTAGGTGTGCCTTGAGACCTCCCATTTGGTTTGGCCCTAAAGGGACCCATCCAGGGGAAGGTGGGTGAGAAACGCTGCAGGGCTGCTGCTTCCTGCACCTGCCACCTCGGTCTTACGACAAACTTCATTTTCCTATGTGTTTGTTTTACCAACTCTAGAGTTGTGAAATAATTAAAGCACTCGTGTGTGTGTGTGTATATGTCTGTGTGTGTGTCTGCATGTGTGTGTGTGTGCGTGCCTCTGTGTGTGTCTGTGTGTGTCTATGTGTGCCCAAGGCATGTGTGTTTGGATAAAGAGTGCATCATTTCAGGGCACATCATCTTGTTGTGTAATTGGGTTTACACACAGGTGAATGGGACACAGGTGCATGAAGAAACACAAAGCCTAAAATAGCTCGAGCCTGGACAGGATATCGCTGGGACTCTTGGAGCAACAGTAAGCGTGCGCCCAGGAACCATCAAGCACAGGGGCACTAACCCATCCTGCAAACAGAAAACTGACAATGAAAGGAAGTGAAGGGGGAGGTGGGGGGAGCAACTTACAATGAAAGGGACGGACCCATGGAGGTAGGTCTTAAAGGGGAGGCAGGACTTTTCAAAGGAGTGGGAGAAAAATCTCAGCAGGCATACGGGGCCATGAGGGTCCCGGCCCCCTGCGGAGGGCATGACGTCCACCGTGGCTGGGACAGCAGGTGCCTGACCCAGCGAGGACTGGGTCCAGTGGGCAAGCCCAAGGTCAAGTTGGTAAGCTCCTCCAGCCCGTGTTCACAGGTGTCTGTTGAGCATCCGCCATGCACCAGGCATTGTGCTGGGAGCCAGGGGTCAGCGTCCTCTCTTCTAAATATTCTCTATAGATCTGGACAGACCTTAGCTGCCTTTCAAAGAAATCTGGAAATAATGGAATTATCGCCAGCAGCATGGCGAATGGCTGTATCTCATTACTCGCAGCACACGGGGTTGGCTCTGATCTCTCCCGTGACTCTTCCCCAGCCTAACCCAGGAGAGACATCACAAGCCCGGCAGTGTGGCATCATGGCTGCTGTCTGGCCCTAGTCTGAGCGGCCCTTGCTCCTAAAGCTGAGATTAGGTAACATCGTGTGACAAGATGACACTTTCCTCCAGAAAGGGCTGTGTGGTGGGGGAGAAATCACTCAGACTAGATTCACTGCCCTGTAGGGTTTGCATTTGACAGAATTAGAGAACATTCCAAAGATTTAGACAGGAACTCGGGAGATGCCTGCAATGATCTTTCCCAGGCGAGCCCAGCGCCCTCCTCTGGTCTTCGGTGGGAGTCAGGAGGTGCATTTTGGCTCAGTGGTTCTTCCAGTGTGTCCCTCTTCACGGGACTGTGAACGCCTGGGCTGCAGGAGCTGTGTGGAGCAGTGCACATAGTAGGTGTTCAATAAAGTTTTGCCAAGTTAAAGGATGAATGAGATGCCCATTCTCTGGAACTCCCCAGAGAATCTAGATGGCAGGGATTTACGGATGCAAATAGAAGAAAAATCAAAATCACTCACAGTCCCGCAATGTAGGAACGCCCATGTAAATATTTTGTGCATTTTCTTCCAAAATTTTTCCACAAGAATTCACACTTTTTAAATTAAACTTTGGCTCAAACCATTTAGACTGTTTTATTGCCTGCATTTTACACTAAATATACCAAATTGCTTTCCACAGCGATTTTGAGTGGTTGTTTAGTATTTCATGGTATGAATGTACCATGAATATACAGCTAATTACATTCTTCTTTTCCCCATCACCAAAGCACTGCAATAAACATCTCTGAAGCCAAGTCTTTATTAACATCCATGATTATTTCTATAGGATAAAATCTAAGGTGGAATTTAAAATATTGTGAAATCTCTAACCAGACAGGCTGTATTTTATACTTTACTTTTAACTGCACCCATTCCCCTTCACCCTCCCAATGTCAGACATTATCGTTAAAACATTTTTTATAAATAAAAAATTTATATATGCAATTTTACAAGTCAAACAATATTTCATTTCTATTTGCATTTCATTACTATCAAGTTTAAAGATGTTATGCTTATTGGCCGTTTATATTTCTTCTCTTTTATTTAATTACCATGTAAAAATCTTCTGCAAATTTTTCTTTCCATAATTTTATTTCTTAACTTAATTTTTATTTGTATTTGTTAGTTTTTTGAACCACAGGGAAGGGTAAAGAAGAAAACTAAACTTGTTCATAATCTCTCTCCAATAATGTCTGTTGACCTTTACAAAATGCATGGGCAAGATTAGAAAACTCAACAGTATGCCTCCTTTCTATTCCCATGACAACCCCAGTTCCTCTCTTCAAATTCAGTCACTGAAAATCGTGTTCTTTGATTCCTATCACACACACCCTACATACATACCCACACAACACAGGCACACACACACATACACAAACACACTCACACAGTCCTTTACCTTGTTTTCATATTTAATAGCATAGACTAGAGATTTTCCCAAATAATCACAAACCATATCCTTTTTCCTAGCTGTATAGTATCACACTTTATACATGTGCCATAACTTATATAACCAGACCCCCATGGCTAGACACATTGATTGTCTTCATTTTGTTTTTTTATTTTAATAGCACCAGAATGAAAATACTTGTGTGTACGTGTGTGTGTGTTAGAGAGAGAAAGAGACAAAGACAGAAAGAGAATGGGAGAGACAGAGACAAAGACAGACACACAGAGAGAGAGACAGAGCTTTCTGTGAGTATAGGCATAAATTCGTAACAGTGGGGATTTCTGGTTTACATTTTCCTTAGTGATTTGCAGAATTCCTTGTATATTAGAGATGTTAACACTTGAACTTTAATATCAGTTGCAAAATTGTTTCATGATTTATCATTTTTTTTAACTTGCAAGTATATTTTTATAAATTCAAATTCATCTACTTTTCTTTCTTGTTTTCTCCATTTGATGCCACACTCACAAAAGCCTTCACCACAGAAAAATTAGATAAACTTTGACATAGATTTTTTTTCTGGTTCTAATATAGATCCATTTCTAAAGCTTAAAATATTCACCTTTCTGGTACTTACGTTTAGCCTCATTCTAAAGTAGGGATCTAACTTTTCTTTTCCCATATGCTAGTTGCTCCAAACTGTTTACTGAATAAACTATCCTTTTCTTACTGCCCTAAAATGTCATCTTTGTTACATGTGAATTATTTGTTTCTTTCTGAAATTTCTTTTCTCTTCTATTGATCCATTTATCCCTGCACCAAGAACCCATTGTTCTAATCACTCTAGTATTTTAATATCTAGTAGGTCAAGTCCTCACTCATTATTCTTATTTTTCAAAATTTCCTTGGCTCTTCTCAGGCATTTATTTTTCCAGATGAACTTTAACAACATTTTGTTAAGTTCCACCCCAAGCCCCACTGGGACTAGAATTGGATATTCATTGAATTTGTAGATGAATTAGGCGAAAGTTGACATCTGCACTACTAAATCTTCTCTTACAGAAACATTATTCTTTATGTTCATTTAAGGTTTTTTTTCTGTCCCTTGGCAAAGTTTTATAATTTTTAATAGTTCTCTAGGACATTTTGTAATTTTATACAGACATTTTATATTTCTGTCGCTATTGCAAATAATATCTTTGGCCGGGAATATATGGTTTATATGTTTTTGATTATCTTGTGTTCAATAAAAATCTACTGATTAACTTAAAATTAAGTTTCAGTTAAAATGGTTAAATATTAGCTAAAAATTAGCTAAAATTGTCTTAGTAGTTCTAATATGTTTTCAGTTGATTCTTTTAAGTTTCTCAAATAGTTATGTCAACTGTAAACAATACTAATTTTATCTCCTCCATTCCAGTAATTATGCATCAATTTTCTTATATTTCTTTTTAGTAAAACTCAAAATAGTCTTTTACAATAGAGATCATGGTGATCATCTTGAGGCGTTTCTAATTGCAGGAGATGTGATGCTAATGAGACCGGGAAGGCAGTGGCTGATGATCTTACCGATCATACTATTTCCATGTTCAAGGAATCTCCCCTTTTCTCCTTGTTATCATTACCAAGATCAAATGTTAAATTTTATCAAATAACTTGTCTGCATCAAATGGGATAACCATGTGTGTTTTTCCCTGTGTCCTGGAAAGGTGAGATACTAACAGATTTCTTCATGATGATTCACTCTTACAAACAATGAATACTATGAGATCACAGTGCATCATTCTCAAAAGTTTGGAACCTGAATTAAGGAAAATCTAGGTTCAAATCTCAGCTCTATTACTTCTCGGTTATGTGGTCATGAGCAGCTTACTTGAGATCTCCAAGCCATCAAACCCTCATCTTTAGGATGTCAGAAAATGCTAAGCAACTCTCTCATATCTAGAAGAGTCTGCGGGTTCAGGATTGTGATGCACTTATCTCCTAGCTCCCACTGTTACGTGAAGTAGGAAGAGACACAAGAACTCACCTATTCACAGAGAGAGTCCCAGCTGCTTCACTTGAGAGGTAAATTGGGGAATTACACAATTATAGCTACTACTTTTCAACTCAAGGCGAAACGAGTGAGGATCCGGCATGAGATGGGGATTGATCAGCTGAGACAGCAGAAGACACCAGCACCCCACACCCAGGGCACGTCTCCTCCTGGTTCATCCACGACCCAGCAGAGAGGCCAGTAGAAGGCGGATCGGGGTTTTATCAGTCAGTGCCAAAGGGAAGCAGCAGCACATGTTTAAAGTCATATCCTTTTTCACTTATGACTTTCTTTGCTGGTGTTTCTCATAAAGGAGCAGCAAACGAGTGCTCATTTAATTGTCCCAACTACATTAAAAGTATACTTTCTTTTTTTAAAAAAAGAAAAACTTGCATGTTTTAAATGTTTGCTCTGTATGGGACTTGTGAAAAATTCATTTAAATTTTGCTACACAGAAGGATATTAAAGAGTGACACTTGATATGTGAAAGATGGATTTGGAGGGACTGAAAATCCAAGGGAAGTTATAATCTTCTGCTGGAGACGCCCAGCTGAATCTGCTCACTGCCTGGAACCCCTGTTTAAAGTATGCGTGTTAGTTTCCTAGGGCGGCCATAACAAAGTACCACAAACTGGGTGGCTTAAAACAAGACATTTACTCTCTCACAGTTCTGGAAGCCAGAAGTCTGAGGTCCAGGTGTTGGCAGGGTTGGTCCCTTCTGGAGGCTCCGAAAGAGAACTGGTTCCATGCCTCTTTCCTGGCTTCTGGGGGTTCTTGGTGATCCTTGGCTTGTAGACGCATCACTCCAATCTCAGCCTTCATCTTCATGGGGCATTTTTCCCTGCGTGCCTCTCTCTGTGTCTGATACCAGTCATATTGGTATTGGGCCCACTCTGCTTCATATGATCTCATCTTAACTAATTGCATCAGAAACGACGCGATTACCAAATAAGGTCACATTCTGAGGTTCTGGGAAGGACATGAAATGTGGGGGGGACACTCTGCAACCCAGTCCAGCAGGGATGTGACCTTGATTTTTAATATGCTACTCTCAGTGCACTGAGCCCAGTAGCCTAAGCAGAGCAAACATCCGGAATTACATGCCGGTGATTAATTTCACCTGGCCCTTCCGGTCCCTGCCCAGGGCTGGGGACATCAATCTACTCAGTGCAGGGGGTATGTGGGCGTGGCTAATTGATGGGCTTTAACAGATATTCAATGACCATTTAAGTTTCCAGAAATCACAGGCAAAGGCAGCAAAGGATGGCAGATTTTGCAGGGAGAGCCATGTATCCACACATGCCTCAGAAAGAGTTAAACTCAAAAAGCCAAGGCTACGGAGTCAGTGAAGCCACAAACACTGGGGGAACCGCACAGCTTTCAGCCCTAGCGGGATCCCTTCTGAGCACATTGCAGGCAAACGCTGGCATAGAAAGGACCCCCAAATGAGCCAGGAAGTCTTCCACTCCATCATGAAGAATTGTTCTCTGGAGTGGGTACCAGTGGGGATGTGTTTGAAACACTTACCATATGTGCCTGAGAAGGGTCTAATTTGTCCATCTTGAAATTTTGCCTTTCTTTTGAAAGGATAGTTAATTTCAAGTAATTTGTTTCACAGGTGAAGCCTTTTTCCGAGGGTTTAATATATCACCCTTGGTTGCCTGAACAATTAGAAATTGTCACCAAAGAAAAATGTCGCAGTTCATGTAAATAACTGTTTACCTAAAGGAATGGGAACCCACCAGAGTCAGCACACTCTAATGAGGCATGACAATGGGGAGAAAGCCTCGGCTCGGCTGCATCTGCTGAAGCTGATGCTGCTTATGGTAAAAATTGGCCAAAACAACTATTATTTGTTTTTTTCTTGTCAGAAATAATGTAGCTTGAAAATTTTCAACAGGCAACATGAGTCCGGACCATTTGTTACTTCTAATGGCCTAATTGTTCTCCTGGCAGATATAAAAAATCGGGGCACTGATGTCATTTACTTAAATTTCTAATTAATGCAATGGCAAAAGAGAAATAGGAGGGGCAGAAAAAGAAAGAAAGAAAAGTTGTAAAAGGCCTTTGTTCGTCTTTATGGAATCTGTCTTTGTTAACTTTCCCACTCTTTTCCCCAACAGCAGGTATCTGTGACCACCAAATACCATTTGTTTCAATAGGAAGAGGGAAAGATAGAGATCTTTCACTCAGCTCCTTGGGAAACAGGGCACTGCTTTCTTGACAACCAACCAAAAATCCCATTGAAACGAAACATGAGTTACATCGAGTTGGCATTTCCTGAAATGTTTGTACTTGAACCCATGGCTGAGTAGAAAAGACACTGGATAGACACCCACTTACTCAATCCTACACAGATCCTGACCCACAAACCTGCAATTAGGTTACTAATGTTAAGCCTTGGGCATACCTTGAACCACCTGATACTTGAAAATCCCTGGAATTGTGCATAGTTGTAAAACAACCCTCTGATTGTTGAAGTCTCAATGTTCTCTCTCTTGGACCCCTGATGATATTTCCCCCATGGTTCAAAGTAATTCCTCCTCTAACAGAGGTAAAGACACATTCTAGAAATATAATTATGGCTGATGTTCATGAAGCTGAGATAATACAAAACGACGTTTCCCATTCTGTGTTAGAACGATAATTCCAGGAGATGCTTGGTTGAAAAAAAAAATCAAATAATTTGGGAAAATATACTCTTTCCTTCTTAGACACAATGCCCACTAGAAGACTGAAGATTCTGAGAATTCTACAGGAAAGAAACCTCTCTCAAGGTATTTAACTTATCATTTTCCAAGTGTATTTGACTTTATAGTTCTAATTTTACAGGAAAAAAGTCCTATCCTGCAGGAAAAAAAAAAAAAAGATCTGTGGCATCTAACCCTGCTATTGAGGTCTCTATTTGTTTTCAAAGCAATCCAGTCCAGTGTTAACACCAATACCTGGGTTAAGAGAGACAAAGCACATGAAACACCTAGTACAGAGGCTAGACCATAGTAAGTGTCTGATCAATGTTAGCTGCTTAGTGCAAGAGGAAGTGGGAGAAATTCTTCATATCGAAGTAAACAAACGCCTCTGAGACTTTCCCGCACAGTTTATAGAATCAGCACCCTTGACTCTAGAATCACGAGACAATGAATTATTATTATTTTAAGCCACCAACTTGGGGCATTTGTAACGGCAGCCCCAGGAAGCTGATGCAAGCTTGATGATACAGACAAGTATCTGAGAACAGCCATCAGGTCCCCTCCTTCAAATCACCTCTCCTCCAAAAAACACACTCCGGATTCCCGTAAGAGCCCCTTATATGGCAAAGCTTCCCGAGCTTTCAAACGTAGTCAATGTCTTCTGTGGACTTTCCAGGTGTAAAGGGCGTACTTTCTCAAATGTGGTTTCTCACGCCAAACAGAGCACTTACGTATGGTGGAGCCAACACAGTGAACAGTGGTTTTTACTCTCTAGATGCAAATATTTCATTATCTTACAGCTGGTGTATTTCGAATTGTGACCAATCAGATTCTCAAAATAGCCTTAACGAGAAGCACTGTGATGTCACGTAGGCTTCATCCCATCCGCTCTTTCTCTCTTCTCATTCTCCAGCTGATGGCATGCATTTCCATGATTTTAAATACTACCTGTGTGCAATGACTTCCTCATTATGCCTCCAGTCTGTACCTATCTTTCATTTGTGATATCTCGAGTTAAATTCTACGTGTGCAGAATGGACCTCTCGAGTCTCCTGCCATCTAACCCCAGCTTTCCCCACATAGGGGGTCACTGTATCCATCCAGGTTCTCACTCTGAAAACTGAGGAGCCTTCTTAGATAGCTTCCTGGCACCCAGTGGCTCAGATCCAGCTCACCAGGGCAAGCTGTAGGTTCTCCCACTAGCACACATCTTGAGTGGACCCGGGTCTCCTCATGTCCATAGCCGCACGCTAGTCTCGGCCACGGTCAGCTCTCTCCTGAACTACCAGGGCCTCCCACCTGCTCTCCCTACCTGACTCCCGACTCCCACCCCTCCATTCTCCAGAGAGCAGGCAGAAGGGTGCGAAATGTAAGAGTGAGCAGGCTGTTCTCCCCTCACCTAAAACCCTTCCGGGGAATCCCAGGAAAGTTACAATAAAACCCCAACTCCTGAGAGTGGCCTTGGTGACCCTGCACCGTTCATCCCCTTCTCTCTTCCCTGGTCCCTTCTCAACCACTAACTCCACTGGCTTCTTCCGGCCTTAGAGCCATCACTCCAACTGTCCCTTCCACCTTGAAAACTCCTCTCCCTTCCCTCCTCCAGGCTAAAGGCTCATGCTTTGGTCTCATTGTTCCTATCCTTGTGATTACATATACCTTATGGTCCTCTTATACAGAAATCGGAGTATTTCCTTTAAACCATCACTTTTAAGATTCTTGATACATGTTGACAAACTGCTCTCCAAAAAAGGAGAAGTCATTCCATGTTCTGGATGGTAAGGTAGAAATCTGCCCTATCATCGTGCCCCTGTCAGTTTCCTGGGACTGCCATAACAAAGTACCACAAACTGGGAGACCGAGACCAACACAGACAGGCTGTTTCACAGATCCAGAGGCTATAAGTCTGAAATCAAGGTGTTGGCAGAGCTATGTCCTCTCTGACAGCTCTAGGAGAGAATTCTTCCTTGCCTCTTCCAGCTGCTGGTGTTTGCTGGCAATCCTCGGTTCTCTTTGGCTTGTAGCTGCATCACTCCTGTTATACGGCTGTCTTCTCCATGTGTGTTTTCACATCATCTTCCCTCTGTGCGTTTCTGGTCTCTGTGTCCAAATTTCTCTTTTCATACATTGGATTAGAACCCTCCCTAATGACCTCATTTTAACTTGACCACTTCTGTAAAGGTCCTATTTCCAAATAAGGTCGAATTCTGAAATACTGGGGTTGGAACTACACACTTCCTTTTTGGTTTGGTTTGGTTTGTTTTTTTTGGTTTTTTGGCTTTGTTTTAGTTTTGTTTCCACATAATTCAACCCGAAACAATACTTGGCCATCCCCCTGTATTATCACACTTACAAAATATTATCAACCGGGTCATTTCTTATTGCCATATTGTCATGTGTGTATTCAGTGGCGAATTAGTACACTTGCTCATGTGACTTCATCATTTGAACCTCTTTTGTGAATTTCCAGTTTATGTCTTCACCACATTCAGTCCTGACGGGAATACTTCCAAGCATTTTATTCACCTCTTCCCCACCCCACCTGCTCCCCTGCCCACCAGAGGAGTTTTGATGCCCAAAGGACATAAGGAATGACAAAGACCTGCATTTGTTCCTTTGGCCACACGTTAGACGCATGAAAGTGGGTTGCTTGCTTCTCAGTAGGAAGACTGGATCTGTTGTCACATAAGATTGGCAATAGCTAAAATTTAATTACTGAACCCCCAGTGAAAATCCTCGAAAAGGAGATGTCTCATTTGTTGAAAAATACCCCAACCTCTTCTTCTGTGTGACTTATTTCTACCTATAATAGCCTCAATCATTGCAGACTACCCTAGCAGTGCCTATTTTTAAAAGCCTTTTTTATTAATTTCCACTAAACATTCCAAAGGCTGCTATTATTATGTGAAGTGTGAATTTTTAAAAAAACATTGAACTGTATTATATTAAAGTCATAAAACTGATTTTCTAGTCCAAACCCCTCCAATTTACCAATGAGGAAAGTGGGATTTAGGGAGTTAAGCCTAAGATTACACGGACAATTAGAGGAATCAAGCCAGGTCTAGAAGACCAATTGCCCAGTGTTCAGCTACGGTTTTTCCCGACCCCTATTGACCTTAAGAAAAGTGGTTGTGGTCCTCGTCCAAGAGGACAGAGATTCCTCTGATGTCTGTGACTCTGTGCCCACGCTGTGCCTTGTTCTCTGCTCACAATCTGCAGATGATGCACAGGGCAACCCTCTGTTGTAGGCGTTACTTCACCTTTTACAGTGAGACCTGGACACCTGGGGCTCATGTGCTGTTGCCAAGTTCATGGAAACACAAGTTTCATGGCCAGGATGTGGTCCAGCCTTCTCAGATGAGAAACGATTCCCACTGAAATCCTGACTTCCTCCGAGACATTTCAGTCACACCGGGCTTTACTGGTATCAGAAAGTTCCCCGGAATGGAAGGGTTATTAAACTAGATATTGAAAAACAACGTGAGAAATTCTGAAAGCTTCATCCTGAAGCACCACCCTCTGTTTCCTTTCTGCTAAACACAGCATTCTTTTTTTTCCCCCTTTAAACTAAGAAACTTGCATTTCTGCACCTCAAACATATGGTTTAATTTCAGGGACCATCTATGACATGTTTTTAAAGAAGGTGATTTCTCTCTTGCATAGTTAGGTAACAACCCCTATTTAAGGTGAATCAAACTGTACCTGGGCAGAGGTATCAATGTTTTTACTTTCATTATTATACATGCAGCTTTATTGATTCCCTTCATAGTTTTACTATTAATAATTAAGTCATGAGCCTTATTCCTTAATCCCATTTTATCCTCACTGCTCATCCTAATCATTCTTTACATTAAAAGATTAGTGCTCAGGGTACAACTGGACAAATAATAATCCACCTTGGAAAAGATACTTTTCCAAAAAGAGAACAAGAGTAATTTGTCCATATAAGCAGGCTTAGCAAAGAGGGCAATGGACTTGAAGATCCTTTAAAAGTGTCCTTGCATAGCAAGTCACCCTCAGTGGAGAGGGAGCAGGCTTCCCCAACGGGCAGTGTCTCGTTACATTTTACATAAGGATGATCCTGGGTTTTCCTGCTGCAGGTGAGTGACTCTATCAACCTGGATTATTGTGATATTCCTTCTATGGGAAAAATTAAACATCCTATCATGTGGTTCCTAGTCTTCAGCAACCTCAAAGTCTGATGAGAAATGGGACACACCAGACCCCCGAGATCTCTGTTGGCCACTGGACAATAGTGAACCTGTACTCTCCACATTGAGGCAGTTGAGAACTTTGAAGCTCTATTCCAGCCGTCTCTGGTGTACGTTTTCCATTAGGGAGGGTGGTCTGATTCACTCCACAGCTGAGCAGCTTCAGGAAGGAAAAAAAAAAAAAAAAGCCTTCTCTGTTGGAGAGAAATTACTTTAACCACTGAAGGGGAACACCATTCATCCAGGTAAATCTTAGAGTCAAAACCATAGCACCTCATTCCTGACAGATTCCAAGCCATCCAGAGATGCAGCAGAATAAACACTGATGCCCACAGCCCCGGAGAGATTATCCGTCTGAACAAGCGGTAAGACTTCTGTTCCTTCTTCTTGCTCAGATGCCATCAACACCAAACACACAGGCGTTGCTGTTGCACATTGCCTCCGATCTGCAGGACCATCTACTTAACATAAGGAAGTGTGGTGACTGCTGCTGTGTAGAGCATGGACGAGATCATCTGTGCCCTCAGGACTGAATGGCAGAATAGGGGACTGTCACCTGAGGAAAGCTCATGGCCTTGGGGCACAGCAGAGCTGGAGGTGACCTCTTGCTCTGCCACTCCCAGTCTAAGCAGCCTCAACCACTTACCTAACCTCTTAGGGTCTCAGTGTCCTCAATGGAAGAATAGGAATAAAAATACCCATCCTTCAAAGGCTGAAACCATTAAATGAGGTAACAGATACAGATGTGGATATTCCTCTAATTACACAGCCACCATGTTTACTATTAAAACGAGACTCCGTTGCCAAGAGTAAACCAAGCTAAAAGAAATTTGCTGTGCCGGATTGTCATTCACTGTTATTTTAATCAATCTGTTTAAATATTGAGACTTCTAAACAAAATCATTTAAAGGAAAAATATTGTAAGAGTAAACTTAAGTAGCTTGTGATCTATTTTTAAATCTACTACTTCCTAGTTGAGGACTCTGGTTAAAGATTTTACCAACTCTGTTTTCTATTCCTCATCTATGAAATAGAGACTATTAGTTATAATAAGGCTAAAAAAAACAACTCAAAAACACCAGAACACACTGTTACCCAATAAGAGAATTCATAGTATATAATGGGTGTGCAAGAAAGTATTTTGTTGCAATAATGAAAGTTAGATGAAAATACAGAAACACCTGTCTCCAATGTGTTACCAAAAAAATATTTCTGAATCTGTTTGTCAATAAAAAGAGTGAAATAACTCTAGTAATAACACTTTTTAATATATTTTTCATTCTTTCAGTGTTCAAAGAAGTATCAAGTACCCAACATGTGCCTGTGTATTTAGAACATGAGAACACTGTGAAAATAGAGCTCAGGATTTGGGATCTGGTGGGGAAGACAGACATCAAAAAAAAAATTTTTTTTTTTAATAGCAATCTGTCTGTGCCATAAGAGGAACATAGAAGATGTGTGGGGAGCACCTGAAAAATAAAACATACATCCACATAGTTCTGCTGAGATCAAGAAAGACTTTATGGAAGAGCCAAAGCTTAAGTTGAGATCTGTAGGGAAAAAAAAACTAGGAACTCATGGGCAAGGAGATGAGCATTCCAGGTGTAATGGGTGTCATGTGCAAAAGTGTGGGGTTGGGAGAGCACATAGCACATCTGATACCAAGGGGATGGAGTGAGAGGACCAGACAGGGAGGAGTAAGGAGAGGCAGGGGCCACAACAGGAAATCCAGTATAAACCATGTGAAAGAGGTGCAGTCACCTTTGGGGAAAGGAAACTGTGATTAAGCAGAATGGTAATGTCAGCCATAGGAGAATATGACTGGAAGGGATGAAATAGAAGTAATTAAACCAGTTGGGAGGCTACTTAGCAGTTTGACCAAGAAGCTATGTGGAATGAAGAAGAGACAAAAGCTTGGGATGAGATTTTCAGCTCGGTAACTGGGTTCGAGAGATCATTTACCAACAGCAAAGGTCTCAGAGGAGGATGTCAGGTTTGTCAGGAATGGAAGGAGAATTTATAAATTAAGTGTTGGTCATATGGACTTTTGATTGCCTAGGGGACACACTAATAGAGAAATCCACAAGGCAGTTGGACATATGTGTCTAGAGCTTATATCAATATAAAAGACATTAATGGGAGAGCAGATTTATGGGAATATATAAAATTACCCAAGGATAACTTGGAAATAAGAAGAGAGGTCCAAAGCAGGATCTTGAGAAATGACCAATATTTAGGATCAGCTGTATGAAGAAAAATTCACAAAGAAGCCTGCGGAATGCATAGAATGTGAGTAAAATTTTAGCAAGAGTGGTCTGAAAGCATACCGTACATTCAGATCCCTGCATGGTTAGAAAGGCAATGGAGAAAAGGGTTTAAAGGAAGAAGTTGGCTGAAGAAAATATAAGACTGAAGAAATATATATAGTGTGAGGAAGTTCTTTCTAAGTATACTAATGAAGGTGGAAAATTTTAAAAGACAGACAAAAAAATTAAGATGTTAGATTTATACCCTAATATATAAACAATTATACAAAATGTAAGTGGATAAAATCTTATGATTAAAAGAAAAGGACTGTCAGAGTGGATAAAAACAAAAAAATCCATTACTACGCTACATCAAGAAATACATCCTAAATATTAGAACGCAGAGAGTTTAAAGTGATAGGGTAGAAAATCATCATATATTATACAAACTCTAACCAAAAGAAAGCTTGTATGTATGTACTGATACAGAAAAATGTAGATTTCAAAACAGGGAAATCCTTTTATCTCTTTGCCCAGACTTAAAGAGGTGTGTATCATAATTTTTAAAAAATCAATTCACCAGAAAGAAATAGCAGTCATAAACATGTATGCACCTAAGAATTTAGCTTCAAAATCCATAAAACAAAAATTGACAGAAAAAGGAGAAATAGACAAATCTATAATCACAGTAGTAAATGTTAGCACACCGGATAAGTAATTGAGAAAGTGAGCAAAACCAGTAAGGATGTAGAAGGTTTAAACATGATTAACACATTGACCTAATTGGCATATACAAAACATTGTACCCAACTATGTAAGAATAAACATTCTTTTCAAGTGTAGATGGAGCATTTACAAGAATAGACCATATGCCAGATCACTGAGCAAATATCTATAGACTTCAAAGGAATAAGATCATTTGGAGTATGTTCTCCAGCCATAGTGCACTTAAGTTAGAAAACAATAATAAAAAAAACCTAAAAAAATTTCCAACTGCTTAGAAATAAAGCCATATACTAATAAATAACCATCTAAATATCAATATAAATTTACATTTATTTTGAGCTGAAGATAAAAAATAAATAATAAAGCATATTAAAACATATATGATGTAGCTAAAGCAGTGCCTAGAGGAAAATACATCAGCCTGAATTTATATATTAGAAAAGAAAGAAGAAAGGCTGAAAATCAAACACTAAGCATCCATCTCAAGAAGATAAAAACAGTAAATTAAGTCTAAGGGAAGTAGAAGAAAGGAAATAATAAAGATGAGTGAAGAAATCAATGAAATGTAAAGCAACCATGCAATAGAAAAAATTCATTTGACATTTTGAGAAAAAATTAAAATTATGATCCGTTAGAAATTTTGATCAAATAAAGAGAAAGAAAATGTGAATTATCCAGTATCAGGATTGCAGAAGGGGACATCACAAATTCTACAGACATTGAAAACATAAGAAGGCATTATGAACACCTTTATGCCAGTGATTTGAAAGAAAAGATAGATTGGACAGATTCTTTTCAAAATACAACCTATCAAACTGACACAAGAAGAAATAGAAAATCAGAATAGTCCTATATCAAATAACCAAATTTGAAATCTTCATTAAAAACCTTCCCACAAAAATAAGTCAAGACTGAGAAAACTTTACTGTTGAATTCTTCCAAACATTTAGAAAGGAAATAACATCAATTTCCCACAAACTCTCTTAGAGAACAGAAAGAAAGTGCTTTCCAATTTGTTTTTGAAGCTATCAAACACCAAATGTAACTTGTAAAATATATGTATAGTGTTCTCTGTGTCTCTATGTCTCTGTGTCTGTCTCTGTGTCTCTATGTCTCTGTCTCTATCGCTATGTCTCTCTCTTTCTCTCTATATATATATAGAAGAAAGAAAATTCTGAAAAAAGATATGTATGTAAAAAGACAACTATTGTTATTTCACGTAGTTTATAGTTTCTTTTTTCATTGTTTCAGAATTTTCAATTTCTTTGAAGTAAGCATGCATGTGTTACTTTTATGTTGAATATTATAGCTGTTTCATTTTGAACAAAAATCAAATAAATGTTAAGGCATGTTAAATTCTTGACAGAAGTCAGAGAAAATGCCTCAAGAGTTCCCCTTAGATTGGCAATTTTGGTTAGACGGTGTAAATTAAATTCAGTAAATTATAGTGGATTTGGGGCTGAAAAGTGAAGAAGTGGAGACAGTAAATAAAAACATAAATTTCCAAAAAGCTTAATTATGAAGAAAAAGAGAATGAGAAAAGTGCTACCCAATGGGGAGTAGCCCAATGAGAGAGAAAATTTTAATATGGGAGAGATCTGAGCTTGTATAGAGTCCCAAGGAAAAGAGAGGAAATAGAAAAACAAGAACAAAGAAAATGATATTCATGGATTAAGACTGTGGGACAGATGAGGAGAAATGCCATGAAATATGTTGCTGTCAGTTTTTCCTTGACTTTGCTTCCCCTCTGTGTCCCTGGAATTCCTGTCACCCCAGCTTTCTTTCTGGACTCCCTCCCCCCACCTAGGAGCTCATTCAAAGCACATCCCTGGAGCCTATGGCGTCAGCCTCCAGCTGGTGCCTGCTTCTGATACACTGGGGAACTAACTAGGAGGGAAGCAAATTCTTTGCCATAACCCCTACTTCTGGGTCTTGAGTTCATCTCGTCCTTCAAGACCCCTCTTGGAAGCTCTCCCTGCAAACCATTATGGCACTTCCTTCCATGCTGAGTCTGGGGCACTGGGAAGCCTGGGCTGCCTCTCTGAAGGTTGCTCTCCTCCCCTTGGCTCTTAACCACCAATGTCTTTCTGGGCATCATTAATGACCAGAGAGTCGAACCTCTGCTTGTTGTGGCTGACTTCCTTCTGCAATGTTCAAGATTGCTCAATATTCATAATATCCACCTACTGAAAAGAAGGGAATAATTGACTCAAGGGGTAAGATCTGCCACAAAAAATGGGGCGGTGGTGGGGGGAGAGACAGGAGACTAAAAGTAATATTTGAATCTCTTGAGTCTATAGAGACAACAAGAACCTAATTGGAATAAAGAAAGAAAATGAACTCTTGGGACCCCAGTTAATTTTTGAGAACAGTTGGCAAATTATAAAGTTCTCAAATTGTTTTCCAAAGATGATGGGATTGTTCTTGGCATTGATCTGGAATCCCACCTCCTTCTCCTTCATACCAGAGAAGTCCTTGCCCCCAAATCCACTGCTTCCCCAAAATTATGGTAACCTATTTAATCCTCTCCCCCTCAAAATGCAAGGTTAGACCACTGGACAGTAGCTAGAGAAATTTTTGGCAATGGAAGGGAAAAATTTTTTTTTAATTTGAGCAACAGATGGACAATTGTATATTTCATTGTGGTTGGCAGCTTGCCTTTTCTTAAAAAGGCTTTCATGAGCCTGCCAATGGGGGCCTCAGGTGCTCCCGGCTGGTTCTCACTAACCAGGGTGGGCAAGAATCCAAGGCATCCTTGCTGCCATGCCCTCCTGGCATCTTCAGGTTTGCTGCAGCCTGAGGACCCTGACTGGCTCTCAGCCAGGGTGACTGGTTTGTGCAGTGAATCAAAGTCACTGACCATTTCTGGAAGCAGAGATGGTGTCTGCAGCCTCCACTGAACCCCAGCAGGTCAGCGCTGTCTCTCAAGGAAGGTGCAGCCCATATTTTCCAGGAATCCCATGATCCCTTCTGTGTTCAGGTTTGGAGGCAGTCAAGGCAAACCCAAGGGCCTGTTCTCCACAAATGTGTCCATGCACACAACATACACGCTTCCAACCTTTTAGGAAGCTGGAGGTCGTGAGGTTGGGAGGCCGTGAGCTAGCGACTTTAAAAGCACAAGGAACACTAGACCTAAAAGCAACCTTGAACATCGTGGAGCACACCTGTTCACTTAAAGGGTGAAGAAATGGAGACCTCAAATCACAGGCAGAGTCTGTAGTGCAGCAGGGTTCAGTCCCTGGGCCCATGAGCAAACACTCCCAACCTAACAACAGGGGAACCCAGGGTATCTTTTTACCTCTCTCCGCAGACAGGATGAGTGTACCCATAGCATCCTGGTGACACCATCGTTGTGCTGCCAGGAGCCATGTTGCCGTGTCTGTGCAGTGATTTGTCTCCACCACCAGCCTGGGAGCATCGGAGGACAGATTGGATCTTGCCAGGTTTTGCGTCCCAGAGTCTAGCATCAAATAGCACTCAATAAAAATTCACTGGGACATTCCAACAGTGTGCTGGCATCAATGTTTCTCTCCACACTGACATGAAATGCAAAAAAGGATGCTTACAAAAGGTGATCAGAGAATTCCAGAAAATGCTGCTCTCAGAAACATATGCTAAACCTTTCAGATTTCAGAAAGAATCCCCCCTGGCTGAAATCGGTCACTCTGTCTGCTCACTGTTGATGACACACAGACAAAAAATGCACAGCCCAAGCTGGAGTTGGAGCCAGAGAGACGAAGTCTGTTCCAGCTGCCACGCCCTCAGTCGCCAACAGGGAAGGCGCGTGGGCAGCCCTGGCGTGCAGGGGTCCTTTTTGTTCTGCCAAAGTCACAGCTAATCCTCCCCACTCAGAAGCCACTGCCGCTCCACTGTCTCCTCTTTTGGGTTCCCTTGGGAACCAAAATAACAAGTGGGCTCCCAGAATGAGAACATAGCATGTGTTTAACACGGGGCACGCCGGAGCCCTGGATTCACACCTCCTGACCCCGATTTGAGGAAGACACGCCAGTGATCTGCATGACTCCTGTTGCTAGTGGTCTTTTGCTCATCAGCTATTTAATATTCCCTTCTGCGCCTCCAAATCCCTATAACCTCTGCCACCACCCGAAGCCTGATTCATCTTTCCTTGAGGTAGCGCTGACTTTCAGCGCCAAGCAGTTCAAGTCACTGGGGGCTGTGACAGGAGGAGGGAACCGTGCGCAGCTCCCAGATCAAGCATCGGCACACAGATCAGCCATCCCCACATCCACTTTGATAGCTCTTCTTGTGCAGCTGTTATCAGTTATCACTTCAGCACATAACGTGAAGAGGCGCTCTGTGAAACGGCACGTCAAGCGGACCATGACCTGCAAGCGTTCACTTCCAGTCACTCATCCACTTGCTAGGAGAGCACAGAGCCACTTCCTAACGCTCCCCTTCTTTGAATTCCCTTTCCTTGCTGCCTTGGGAAAATGCAAATTTAACAATCCAGGACGCAGTAGAAAACGCGTTCTTGAAAGAAATTATCTTTTAAAAAATCAAGGGAAGGATAAACATGCCATTCAAGGTAGTTACGCAGCAGGAGAGAGGAAGCAAGAGGCAGGGATACCGTTCAAGGTATCATCATCCAAACTGGGCACTCGGGGTGTCAAAAGGACAGTATTAGTAGATATGCCTGGACCACAGGGAAACCAGGACAGCCATGTTAAAGATGGGAGAGGGACACAGGGGCCAAGCCACTGTCACTGGTCCAGAGCTCCAGGTCTCCAGTTGGTGGTGGGTTTATGAGTGTTCATTGTTATTAATATATACATACATAAAACAGGGCCACACACGGTCAGATGTGAGAGAGTGGCATAAACCAAGGACCATTACTGAACAAATTCTGTGCACCAGAGGTCCATTTACAAAATCGGCGCTCTCACTAAAGAACCCAGCTTAAGACAGGGCATGTGATCAGACACTTGTAAATCATCACTGTTTGCTCTTTATTATATGATGTTCATTCCTCTCTCTCTCTCTCCCTCCCTCTCTCCTGCTCTCTCATACCCTACTTACAGGCATTTAAACACATAATAGGTCCTTCAGGTCAACTGTCAATTCAGAGCCCAGACACTCAACCCCCAAACCACATCCTGTCTTGAGCACATCCACTTTCTAATTTCTTTCCATTGACTCTAAAACCAAACAAGAGCTCTTGGCGGTGAGTGGGTTTCTTTGTTAAGCATAAGAAAAGGCACGCACCTATGTTTCTTTTTCTGGGAAGGACCGTCTTCATGTATATCTTTATTACTATATTCATTTACTCATTCATCTGCCCAACCAACCATTTATTACACACAATTTGCTGGGCACGGCGCCAGACACTGGGAGCAATACGGTAGTAATTCTCATCACCTGATCCCTACCTCCCAAGAAATTATCTAGAAGGTGGTTTATAAGCCCAAAATGAGCTCTCCAGGTAACAGCATTGTAGATAATTGGTAAGGGAAGCAGTTGCAGGAGCTGGAGAGACCATCACGAACCAGGTGTTTAAAGAGTGTAACTTTCAACTGTAGATGCACATGAAGAGCTCTGTGACCCAACCCACTTGACAGATACCTACAGTCATCTGGTGAATCAAATGTTCTATTTTTGCCTTAATCTACAACTAAAATTCAAAATTTTAAAGGAAATGTTTTATTTCACACTCAGATACTGATTTTCAGATATTCCAAGACAAGACTCAGATAATCAGAGAATTTGGAAGAGATCTGAAAAATGGTGAGAAGTGGGGGGGAGGGGTTGGCTTCATTGTGGAGAGTCAGGATGGCAGACATGCCCACCTCACACCCTGCCCTGTCCCGACTGCTGCAGACTCGATACCAACAGCCCATCGGGCATCTCCACTTAGCTGTCCAATAAGCATTTTACACTTAACACACTCAAAACTAAGCTTCTTATCCCCGTCCCCAGCCCATCCCTCCAGCACTTTCTTCATCTCAGCAAGTGGTAACTAGCCTTCCAGCCACCAACCATGGGTCACCCTTTTCTCCTGACTCTTCCCCTCGTATTCCATGTCCAATCCACACACGCACACGCACGCATACGCACACACATGCAATCCAGTTGTCTTGATTTCCACAACAGACCCATAGTCCGCTCCCTTCTTACATTTCCACGCTGACCACCTCCGTGCAAAGCGCGGTCATCTCACCTTGCTTAGCGAAGTGCTCTGAACACAGCCGGCTCTCAGCGCATGTCACTGTTCTGACCCCAGCTGCTCTTGCCTCACTGGAAACAAGACCAAAGTTCTGAGCGATGTCCCCAAGCCCCAGACAATCAGGCCCTCCCTTTACCTCCTGACTTCATTCATTTCCTGTTCAGCCTTGCTCGTCCCAGCGGGCTCCCTCCTCAGCACCTCTGGTCTGGCTACAGTCATGTCTCTGAAAGATGTCTGCCAGGCTCCATCACTTCCCTCCTGTGGCCTCATGATCTTTACTTTGTCCGCTAGTGTATCCCCAGCACCAAGGCCGGTGCCTGGTCCATCGCCAGCGCTCTGTACTATTTGTTGAACAAACGAAATGAATGAAAGTGTGTTCTCTAGACTGCTTGGTCCCAAGGACCTGTGTCAAAGCTGCTAAAGACACCGTGTATGCACACCAAGGTGATATTTCTGGAGGTTTTGCTGTAAATCTGGGGTGTGGCTCCTTGGAGCAAAAGATTCCCTTTGTCATCCCACGAGAAGGAACTGATTCGCACCCCTCCGCACTTGTGTCCTAAGCAACCATCCCATCAGAATAACTTGACCACAGGGGCTTATCCACAGACCAAGCAGGCTTCTACTGTGGGACCCAGAATTTCTGTAAGAGCCAATGTGAGTTTGTCTGCATCCAGGGAGTTGTACTGTATCCATTAATATTCACTTAAAGTGAGGAAATGTATATTCTGCTCTAGAAAAAAAAAGAAGAAGAAGAAAGTCTCACTTACATGACCTCAGGGCCTGAATCAAAGTCCCACATTAGAGAAGCCTATTCAGTAGAGTGTCAGTACCGAGGGCCAGTCACATCAGCGAGTCACCACCGCGAAATGTTGCTGGAGAAGCACTGGCTTCATCGTTCCCCGGGAAAGGACTACCCTGGCTCCACGCTTGCCCCTAGCATCCATGCCTCCACTGCAAACTTCCACCAAATGCTTCTGCTGACGCTCCTCTTGCCCTGGAATCATCTAGGTCTTTGTAGGGACTCGGCATTCTAGGATTTCGGGGAGAAAGCCATATTTCAATGATGTCCTCATCACGACCTCCACAGAGGACAGAGAAAGTGCCTTTCCGTAGGTTAATTTTCCCAGTTAGTGATCAGAGAGAAGGGTAAACTGAGATCGGCCATTGACACCTTCTTGGACTTCATCAGTCAAATGGCAGCCTGAAAACAAAGATGCTTTCCTATAGCCCCTCGGTAAGGCGGATGATATGCCTTTGGAAAGTCAAGCCATGTCTGCAGCAACCCCCCTTGACTTGTCTGAGGGTCATGGTCAGGGAATCCAGCCCGCCCTCCTATCTGCTCCCCCCGCCCACATCCCCTTCAGGACCTGAGCTCCCTGCTGGTCACTCCTTCCGCACTCCCGACGCCAGCCCAGACTGCCGCTCCGATGTGGTGGGTCATCTTGGTTTTACAATCAAAGCTGCATGTGCTCTGGCCAGTCCGTCTCCTGCAACTCATTTCTGCAGAGGATGCTCTTGCAAGCAAAGATAGATGCGGATTCGGTCCTGCTGTGTGTCTAACACGATGTCGCTACTAAATAAATCAATGACTCTATGAAAGGACATATTGGGACTCCCACAGGTCAATATGATGCCCTGAATCCTGCTTTTATTCCCACACCGGGTCCCCTTTGGAATGTCCAGTCCACGCTCTTGACCCAACGTTCACGAGGCAGGAGCTGCTGCGGCTGCAGCCTGCAGTGAGGGTTCCCCGTGGAGGGTGCCTGGGGAAAGACCCCCCCCGCCTTCCTCACCTGAGAACTGGCCTCCAGGTAACAGGCCAGTCAAGGAAGAGAGAACAGACCAGATAACGAAGCAACTGAGCAAACCACAGCGAAAAGAGCCGCTGCCACCAAGGTCACTTCCTTCGGCCACGCCTGGGTTGCCAGACACGCCCCTTTGCAGGCTCCTCCAAAGGACCCCTGAGCCCTCCGAAGCCACAGAAGGGGAGCGGTCCCCACTGTGGGCGACACTACCTCCCTATCAGGGAACGGTTTGTAGCAAACCATCCACAATGTGAAAATGTATTTAATGCAATTAATAATTGAAGAAGTGAGCGTGTGTGCTCTTGGAGAGTTAAATGCTTGTCAGAGTGATCGATGCACGCTTCGCCACCGACACATTCTGTATGAAGAACAGAGGGATTTTGCAAACTTGCGTCGACCTTGGGCTGTGATATATATTAGGAGGCAGATTGCAAAGGCAGGTCTCCTTAAGGAGGAACAGTGTGTCAGCTCCCAATTTACAGCCCTTTCCCCAATTAAAGGGCTGTAAAAACATTAAAATTAATGCAGTCTTAACTCCTAGAGCAGGCCCTACTTTCTTAATTAGTGCATAATTATTCCGTTTTTGATATCCTGGAAAATTATCACATGGAAATTATTTTAGGCAGAGTAACAATAGCAAAAACTCCCTCCCCCACTCTATTAACATGTGGACATAATTAACACTTTATTACAGTGAAAATACTATTACTGCTAATGTTTAATGACTTTTGCCATTGCATCCTAAGCAGGAAATTCGGAATGCGACGGAGTGATGGTTTCCTTTAAATATATTACAAATGACTTGCAAAGATTATGATGGCTTGAACCAGCTGCATTAAAAATCAGGAGGCCATAGACACTCAGTTGCTAAAAGCTTAGTGGGCAGAGAAACGTAATTTGGTGTGAACTCCCAGGGAGACGGCACAGAATAATCATTTGGGCATGGCCGGGACCCACAGCCCCACACAGTCTCAGCCGCGGCCTGCTGTTAACAAAACAGGGTGCCCTCTCCTCTGTTAATGGATACTTCTAAATGGATAGTTAAACATTTGGCAGTTCAAGACACCGGGCAAGAATTGAAATTAAATTTCTCCAGGTGAATACACTAGAAATGACAGGAGAACGTACTATTTTTATAACTGGGATGTGTTAGGAGTGTCTTGAGTGGGGCAAAAATTATCATAGCTCTTGCATAAATAGCTAAAGATACCAGATGCCTACTTTCGATGAGCAATCTACACGTGACACCTCTACGAGAAATCTCAAGGGAAGAACATTTGGTTTGCGCTTATGCCATGGATTCCCGTCCACAGAGAACTAAAGCAAAAGAGTTTCCTTAGTTAGTGCTACTTTCAAAACTGTGCTGAGAGACATCTCGTGGATAAACCACTGTTCATCGCTGTGTTCCGCCAGGAACACGGAAGTGTTAGCTTCTTTTTTTTAATTCTATTTTTTAAATTTGATTGATTGATTGCTAAACTGTGCTGAAACTTCTATGCAAGATGCATTGCAGGACATAGTAGCACAAAGCACGGCCAACAAATACAAGATGAATGTGGAGGAAGAAGATGCAAGTGACTCGGCTAAGTTGCTTGAAATTTCCTCTGTATCAAGTGCCCGGTTCAGCACTGAGTGTGCCCCCGTGCAGTAATTACAACGCAGTGAAGTCTGCGCTTCTCTAATATGTTTAAATTATACTTGAACAGTGCTGAAAACTTTCCATCAGCCATTTCTTCTGGTTTTTTGTCCTGAGTCTTTGATTCCTTTGTTTCCATTCCTTCTGGGGTATTAGTTAGCTCTCTTAGAAGGAAAGTGTTCTGAAAACACATCTCAGGCAGAGCAGGGGGCACCACCTCCATCTCCTTCCTGAAGTGGAAAGAAGGACCACTTATATGGGTCAGAAAACCTCCAAGTGGTTTCAAACCCGTGCATTCACCCTGAATCCTGAGAGGAGCTTGGACCCCCAAGCTAAACTCAAGGAGTCAAAGGAAACAGAACTCACGTCATCAGAGGCCACCCCCGTCAGGAACAGGGATCCTGGGAACAAGGGGTTCTTCCTCCGTGAGAGGCCTGTTAGCTCGGGGCAAGGGCAGCAGGAGTGGGAGGGACTTGGGACTCACCTGCTTAAACCAACCCCCTCCTCTTCAAAACCGGAGGCCAACCAGCCAGCCTAGGAGATCTCACCTTCTCCGAGCAAATGAATTCTCTTTTCCACAGGCCAGAAGGTGTGTGGCCTGGGACAGCTTACTTGCCTCTCAGAAACCCATTTCCTTTGGAGTAAAGGGAGATACTTCTAGCCCCTGCCTTACAGGGCTGTTGTAAGATTAAACAATTCATACACTAAAAGCATGTAGAACAGTCATGGCCTATAGTAAGAGCTACATCCAAGTTTGCTGCTCTTATTACTATGATTATATCAATGACACTGGGAGCTCTCAATACTGTACAAGAATGGTGTTAAAGTGGTCAGTTCAGCAATTAGGACCATCAGAACTCTCCCAGGCTGTCCCACTGGACGTCCAGTGTTACTCACCTACGCTGTCAGTGGCTCTCATGTTCCAGCTAATTTCCTGCCTTGAAAGAATTGCTAATGGACACGGTGGGGAAGACATGGTGTTACTCTGTCCACCTTGGCCGTTGGAGCTGGTGCAGGGCCTGGGAGGAGACTGGGGATGGAGCAGACATGCTGCTCGTCATGAGTGGAGCCAAGGAGGAAGTCACAAAGTGCTGGGGACCCTGGACCAGTGCCATAGCATTCTCTTCCCAGCCTGAGAAGAAGGAAGCCTTCCCCATATAACCCCGAGGAGGAGACAGAGCCCTGCCCGTTAGGCCCTCTGGGAAGCAGAAGTCCAAGTGCAGGGGATAAAGAGAAGAAGCTGAGTAAGAAGGCAAATGAGAGGGATCGAGAGAGGATGGGCATAGAGACCTCACCATCTAGCAGTCACACTCCTGCACATGGCCAAGAGACACTCTTCCGCATGGGCCCCAGGAGACTTGTGAACACATGTCCGCGGCAGCGCTGGTCCTAGTGGAAAAGCTGGAAAAAAACCTCCCAAACATCGATGGCCCGGAAAAAAAGGTATATAAATGGATGCGTATTCACACCGTGGAATATTATACAGAAATTAAATAAATGGGCTACAGCTACTTACAACACACGGATGGATGTTAAAATGGAATAGGGAGTGAAAAAGGCTGGCCCCAGAAGGCTACATGTAGAAAGACACCACTTTTATAGACCCAAGAACAAACAGAACTAAATAACATACTGTCAAGCATGTATACATTCCTAATAACATCTACTCGAAAATTCCATTTCCTTTTCATTCAGGAGAACAAATCTGGAGTGAGGCGTGGAGGCATGGGGAGAGGAGGAACCCATAAGGAAGGGCAGATTTGGGGTAACGTTGTAGTTCTTATGTCCTAACATAAGATTTATGATATGATTGGGCTCTACAGGCAATATACATGTCACACACAATCTCTTGCATGCATTAAACACTGCTTTTTAGAATACAATATAAGGAGAAGAAAAAAGAGAGGTGACCCAAAATAACTTCAGATTATTCACTGACACCTAAAAAAATGGGCTCTGAATACAACACAGGCAGATCATTTCTTCCTGTACTATGGGCCTTCTTAAATGGCCAAGAATCATGAAACTTACAAGATAGATAGGGCTTTTCACCCAGCCCCTGTTGGACACAGAGAAGCATAACTGGGTTTTATAACTCTTTACACTCAGAATGAGCTCCTCTGTGTGAGTTCCTTCCCCCTGTTTGGGGGGATGGAACTCTAATTTCAAATGTCCGTTTAACAGATGCCCCAGTGATGGCAGCTGCTCAGCTGGTTAGCCAGTAGTAAGGCAGTCCTGCATGGTACGAGGCAGTGATGGTATCCCTCAAGGGACACCTTTCTGGGACAAAGTGACACACGCTGGTTTCACCCATCAATTAAACCAGTCTTTCTGTCAACTCAGAAACTGGACCAGGCCTGCCAAAGGCTTAAGGTACAGGATATGAGATCAATATTTAAAAATCAACTATATGTCTATAAACTATCATTGCATAATCCATAATCCAAAAACTGAAATTAAGAAAATAATTCCATTTACAGTAGCATCAGAAAGAATGACACACTTAAAGATAAGTTTAACAAAAAAATATAAGACTTATACAATGGAACCTACAAAACAATGTTGAAAGAAATTCTTTAAAGACCTAAAGAGAGGAAAAGATGTATTGACTGTTGCTTTCATTCTAACCACTTAGATGGATGTGTCATGGTTTTTTCACTCTTCATTTCCATGATGATCAGTGCAGATAAGCACTCTTTCATATTTGTATCGGCCATTTGGATATTCCCTCCTGCAAGGTTCAAGTCTTTTGCCCAATTGTTGATTGGATTGACCATTTCTTATTGGTTTGTGAGAATTCTTTGTATATTTTGGACATGAAGCCTTTGTCACATACATAAGCAAAAAGTATAAATTTAATGTAGTGCAGTTTATCAATTGTTTTCTTTTATGATTAACACTTTGGTGTCCTATTTAAGAAATATCTATCTACCCCAAAGTCATGAAAATATTCTTTTCTGTTTTCTTTTGAGAGCTTTGTTTTACCTTTAACATTTTTTCTGCAATTTGTCTGGAATTGATTAATGTATATAGTATAAGGTAAGGGGTCAAGGATTTTATCTCGATCTTAGGTAGTTTATGGTTTTTGACACAAGTTATATATTTAAATTTTTATTTTCCATTTTTTATTTTATTTTATTTTTAATTGAAGTATAGTCGATTTACAATGTTGTGTTAGGTTCTGGTGTACAGCAAAGTGATTCAATTATACACACATATATATGCATCTTCTTTTTCATATTCTTTTCTATTAGGTTTATTACAGGATATTGAATATAGTTCCCTGTGCTACACAGTAGGACCTTGTTGTTTATCTATTTTATATATAGTGGTATGTGTCTGTTAATCCCAAACTACTAATTTATCCCTCCCCTCTTCCCCCTTTGGTAACCATAAATTTGTTTTCTATGTCTGTGAATCTGTTTCTGTTTTGTAAATAAGTTTATTTGTATCATTTTTTTTTAGATTCCACATATAAGTGATATCATATGATATCTGTCTTTCTGACCTACTTCACTTAGTATGACAATCTCTAGGTCCTACTTTCCATTTTTTAATGCTGAATTATAGAAATTTATTTTTTGTTTGTTCCTGGAATATAAAAATATACTTAACTTTTCTTATTCTTGGTTCTTTGCATTTTAATATTAAATTTTAGAATCAATCTATTGATTAACAATACATTAAAATGCTACTGGAACTTTGACTGTGATTGCACTGGATCTATAGATAAATGGCAGGGGGGCGAGATGGACATCTTTAAGACATTGAGTCTTTCAATCCATAAACATGATATAGCCCTTCAATTATTTAACCTTCTTCACATCTTTAATACTTTGTAATTTCTGTGTAGCCATCTTGCACATCTTTTGCTATGCTTATTCCTAAACAGTTGATGCTTTCCATTGCAGTTGAATGACTTGGCAGACAAATTCATGATACCTACCTCCTGGGGTTCATTCCTTGTATAGTTCTATCACCTTGAGTGTGGGCATGACCCATAACTTGTTTCTAACCAAGAGATTAGGCAGGGGTTTTAGAATGTCACTCTCACAAATGTGTTACATTTGATAAATCTCCATCCTGTAAGTCTCCATCTCGCTTGCTGATTAGCACTAGAATATCTCTTGCTCATTTATGGGCTTTGAAGAAGCAAACTTCCATGAGTTCTACAGCCTCAAAGAAATGAATTCTGCCAAAAAGTTGAGTGAGCTTGAAGGTGGACCCTTCCCCACTGGGCCTCCTAATGAGACCCCAGCCCTGACTGACACCTGGATTGAAGACAGTTGAAAGTCTAGCTAAGTCATAACCAGGCTCTGACTCACAGAAAGTGTGACATAATAAATATCTTTCTTTTTTTTTTAATGAATTTATTTATTTATTTTTGGCTTCATTAGGTCTTCGCTGCTGCAGGTGGGCTTTCTCTAGTTGCAGCGAGTGGGGGCTACTCTTAGTTGTGGTGCGCGGGCTTCTTATTGCGGTGGCTTCTCTTGTTGCAGAGCACGGGCTCTAGAACGCAGGCTCAGTAGTTGTGGTGCACGGGCTTAGTTGTTCCGCGGCATGTGGGATCTTCCCAGACCAGGGCTCGAACCCATGTCCCCTGCATTAGCAGGCAGATTCTCAACCACTGCGCCACCAGGAAAGTCCAATAAATGTGTTTCTTTAAGCTACTAAGCTTGTGATAATTTGTGGCCCAGCGTAGAAAACTTATACAAATTGTATGCATTTTAAACTCTGTTTTCTATCGTGAGTTGCTAGTATATGAAAATAATATTCATTTGTATATATTGGCAGAACCCTGATAGCACCTTTCCAAATTCACTTACTAATTCTAATTAATAAGAAATTTTTTTGGATTTTCCACATACACAATCATACAATCTCCAAATAATGTCAGTTTCAGTTCTTCTTTTCCAATCCTTAGGGTTTTTTTTTAACTGTTTCTTCCTTATTGTATGAATAGGACTTCTAATACAGTGTTAAATATTGTGAAAGCAGACATCCTAGTCTTGTTTCCGATCGCAATGGAAAGGCTTTTAACAATTTTCCATTTAAGTAGTTTTTATAGATACTCTGTATCAAATTAAGGAAGATTCAGGAGCCCATTTTGATCATTTTTCCGTGTGTGGTTTGTTTATTTCTCATACATTCCTGAGGAAGTATAAATAATAACAAAGTGGTTGGATCACAACATATAATTTAATAAAGTCCAAATAATTAATTTTGGTTGACACTCATGGCAGAGACTATTAGTGATCACCACTATGCATGTGTCTCTCTAAAACAATGAGTTTCCTTTGTGATTGGAATAACCAGGTAACTAATTCTGGTCAAGGTAACCTGAGCATCGTGAGGTTTGTCACCTCTAGACCAAAGTAGTTAAAAATTCAATGTGCCTTACCCGCCCAGTCTTCTCCCCATCTTCCCCCTCCTTCTCACTTCTGCCCCCAACACTTTTCCCCTTGTGCCAATGGATGATACCAAGGCAGCTATGATATGAAGGACCCACAGGCCTCCTGGGTTCCTGAGTCACCATTTGGGGGAGAGCAGTTTGGAACAGGCAACCAACTGCATCAGACAGTGGCCTGAGACAGAAAGAAACTTTTATTTTATTAAGCCACTGACAGCTTGGGCATGTTTGTTACGGCAGATAACCTTATCCTGACATGAAATTTTCTCTCCTGTCTAAGAGTAGTACATGAAGGAAAGGATCAAAGGCCAATAGGAATGTACTAAAATCTTCAGTGCTTCAATAATGGATCACTTTTCATAAATGAGGGAAATGTTCATTCTTCCACACTGGTAAAAATTATTCGAGTGACCAGCATATTCTGTCTTTGGTCATCTTTTACTGTGGTCAGTGCAGATAACTCTTTTGCTCTCATCTCATCCTCTTTCTCTACTTTTCAGTTGCTCATTCTGCCATACAGTCTTCCTAGAGATGCCATGCCAGCATACCAACCTGGCACTACCACTAGGTATCAGCCTCAAATGCTCCACAAAACCCACCTTGTGACCAGTGGCCACAGAAGAACTTTAGTACAACTCCAGTCATATTACCGTGTTAATGAGTCACACTGAATCATGTTATGAAGTTTGTCCCCCAAAGAAATAACTGCGGAAATATCACTGGCAATAGTTTGCTTGTAAAAGACATTCAAGATTATTTCCAAAGGCCAACTATATACCCAGCAACTGTTTTGACTGCATTTAATTAAATACAAATGAAATGATCGACATAAGTTGTCATTAGGCAATTATTTTGCTGGTATTTTGTCTCTTTTGAGACATAATTGCTTACTGCATTGATCATCTAGAAAATTCTTTAACTCAATTGGTTGTAACATAGATGAAGAGTTAATATCAATTTAGAGCAATCAAGAACTTTTATGTGAATAGCACATTTATATTAATACTACACACTTTAGATCACAGAATATTGCTATTTTTATCTTTCTCTATCCCTGGGCCATCACTGTAGAGATGTGGGATGTTAATTATATTTTTCTGATTAATCATTTTAAATAAATGAATAAATTAACAATAAAAATGATGTTTATCTGAAAGTTTACCAACTTAAAGTTTGTTTCTCATTTTCAGAATAATCAGAATTTTTATTCTCTTTCCCAAAATGTACATAAATGCAACAAGAGTGCATCTGGTTCATTCGCAAGACCTTAAGATATTTTTCCATCCCTAAAGTAATCAGACAAGGTTATCACGGACCCTCACAAGTTTCTTCATTTTTTTTCACAGGACAGAGTCAATATTGAATTTTCATCTTATATAAGCATTTAAAATATTAAGCTAACTTAGATCCACTGTTAAATGTATCACAGTCACTATGCACATTTGTTGGCATTCAAATAATTTCTCAAGGTATACGGTAAATGTTCAAGGAAGATGAGAAAGTCATTTGGGTCTAAGGAGATCAGCCATTCCGGACTTTTCCTTGGAGTGTAGCCAAAGGTCTTGCAAGTGTCCCACTGGCTTGTAGGAAGGGCCGTCACATTGCTGTGTGCACCCTAAAATTGAGCCCTTCTCTCAGGGGGCCCAAGAGGGTTTGTCTGTATATATTTGTATAGAGATGTAACAGGAAAATTTCTCTGACTTAGAGAAAAGTTTTGTGGTCATTAGCCAAAGTGAATTAAATTCTTATTCAGAAACTCCAGGACTGCCAGTTAAAAGGGCCAATGTGAGTGTAGTCTGAAATGACTAAGAAGGTATTGTGACAAGGGGACCCAGTACCCAAAGAGACAACTATCTACTAGCTCAACCATTGTAATAGTTGGTCTAATAATCAGATCAAAAGCCAGCTTTGAAAACTTCGTATTTCTAGCTTGATAAATGATCTTGATGAACTACCTGATTGGTCCAAGTTCAAATCACTTAGAAGAAAGAAATGGCTTAGGGTCCTGGCCCAAATATTCAGAACAAAACCAAATTGCTTGTCAGCTTCCCAAATTATTGCTATCAAAACCAGACAAAAGAAGAAGATACCTCCTGGAACCTGGCCACGTTTTAACCAACGGGATTCTTTTGCAGAGCGCACACCTCAGCCAGAAGTCGGAACGCCGGTCCAAGTGCACACGCTCTGGCTTCGCCATCATGCTGACTCTTCAGATGACTGTCGTTTTTTCCTCTCCTGCTGCCAACTGCTCCCGAAGCTCACCAGCCTGTGTTCTGAAGCCAAGAGTTCATAGGAAACCTTGCAACATCTCATGCAATCGTAATGCAGTTAGTGAGGCGCGCTCCTGCTGGGCCCCTCCCCTCCACGCTCTGAGCCTCCAAAGAAGTCAATCACCACGCCAAGTTCAAGGGGCTCCAGGCCGGGGGCGGAGGCTCAGGCTGCCCCTGCGCTTTGTCATTTCTGCTGCCTGCCCTGGGATCCTCCTTTCAGCAGCATAGAGGCTGGGTCCAGTGTGATGCTTTTCCAAGTACCACGGAGCTGAAGCTCCCTAGTCAAGCTCTTTCCAAGTCATCTCATGAGAGAAACAGGGCACAACCAACTTCTCCAGATTGTGTGCACTTGCAAATGAAGCTCTGAAGGGAATGAATTTGCATTAGGCAATTCATCAAGCAAATTCAAGAGATAACTAACTTCCAAAATGCCTCCCCTCCCTCGTTCATTGAATCTTATATTTTCTTTCTGATGATTTATATTGGAGTCATCCCCAAGTTCTTGCTTGAGTATATTTTAAATTACCAGTTACCACACCAAACACCCAGATGGGGAGTTTTAAATATTCTCCCCACTAAAAGAAACCAGGGCTCTTTGAAGAAGTGGCTGATTCCAGGGCTGGAGCAAGGAAAGATGAGCTTAGAACACATTTTTGAAAACATCGTTTAGAAAACAATGGAGGTGTGTTGATATAATCCAGAGGCAGCTTGGGGGGGGACGGGGGGGCGAGTCCCACTGGCCAAATCCAGGACAATTTGAGCCACAGAATAGTGATGGGAACAGATTAAAATCCATTGCATAAAATAAAAATTTGTAAGTCTGTACTGATATAAATGAATGAATAAATAAATGGAGAGAAAAAACCGCTTTTCCTCACTGCCAATTTCCCAGTAGAAGTGCTAGAAAATCTCCATTTTGCCACTATTATTGTAATAGTTGGTTAAGGCATGAATCCTCAATGGATGCAAAAACTAATGGATGGAATTTTGATAAGGAAGATAATAAAGACTTCGTCTCAATGTATCTTCCCCCAAATTATTTATTACCACCAGGAAAACAGTAAATTTAAAATGGAGAAATCTCGCAGACACCACCCTAACCAAGTGATGGAAGCCAACGTCTATATTGACACAAAGTGACCTCATGTGTCTCCTGATCTGATATACCGAGAAGGACACTGCATCACTTCTGCAGTGTTCCTGCCAAAAATGCAAACTCTGAATTTAAGCAAGAGAAAACATCAGACAAACCCAAATTGAGAGACATTCTACAAAGTAACTGGTCTATACACTTCAAAAATGTCAAGGTCAAGAAGACAAAGAAAACTGAGGAAACAGCCAGGTGAAAGTCAAGACTTTGGACCATTTCCGAGAAGTGAGGTGTGACTCCAAAGTGTAGCAGGACAGTGGATAGAGTTTCAGAAAGGATTATGCACCCATGTTAAAGCTACTCATTTTAGTACTTAGATTGTGACTGTGTCACAGAATCTTCTTGTTCTTAAGAAATTTATGTTAAAATATTTAGGAGTAGAGGGAGCATGTTGCATGCCACTTACTATCAATTCATTTGGGAAAAATAATTTTATATGTTATATACATGTATATGTGTATGTATATGTATATGTGTGTGTGTATATATGCTTGTGTGAAATGAAAGAAAAATCCAAAGGGGAAAAACATTAGCTATCGGTAACTGGGTAAATGGGAGTTCACTGTATCTTTCCCACTCCTCTATAAATTATATCAAGTAAAAGTCACAAAAAAATTATCACAAAGTGAAAGAAAATGAGTGAAGCAGGTAAACACTGAGATCAGCCAAGAGTGTCAGAAAAGGTGCTGGACACAGTGAGAGCATGCACCTCGGCCACTGTCTGGGCTCATAGGGGAGACAAGGTGGGTTTATGCACTTGTCTGTGAATGTAAATTCCATGGCAAACTCAACGAGGTAACCCAGTGGCTCTCAACCAGGGGTGACGCTGTCCTGCTGGGGACATCTGGCAATGTCTGGTGACATTTTCGTTCTTGCACTTGGGTGAGGGCAATGGAGTATTGCTACTGGCATCCAGTGGGTAGCAGCCAGGGAATGCTGCTCAACATCCCACAACACACATCCCCAACCACAAACAGTCATCTGGTCCAGAATGCTGACGGTGCTGAGGATGAGAAACCCGGAGCCACACCATTGATTTTCAACAACGACATGGTTAGAAGATTGAATTTAAGAGAAACTTAATTTCATAAATTAAAACAGTTTCATAAAGCCTCAGAACATATTATAAATTCACAGTTCCCATCATTTTCAAGGCTGATGACAACAAAGATTCATCAAAGAGCAAGGCAACACTTCTAGTTTAAGAACAAAAGAATCTTCCCAGCTTTTATTGAAGGTCCATATAGAATGCAAGATTTATGTGCCTTTCCTGTAGTTATGGATTTATTACACATCTATAGCCACTTTAAAAAGGAAAAGTCATTAGCCAGAAAATAGGATTCAACATTTTTATCTTTGAATATTAATAGCTAAGATTAAAATATTTTAAGCTTTCTAAATATTTTCTGTTACTTTGTGCTGTTATGTGAAGTGACAAACACATCTATCCTACAATTACAAGCTCTCTAAAAATAGTTCCTTTTAAGTATATTGGATTTTTAAAAACTGCTAATCCCCATTATAAAAAAATGCTAATCTAATTCAAACTGGTGATAGCAACATGGAGGAAATGCATCTAGATGACAATAATGGGTTTTGAAGAGTTTAGTCCAATTTTGGTCATGTACTAAAATGCCCTCATCAAGATGTGATAACACACGGCGTGCATCCGATGCCAGGAATCCATTCCTGAAATGAGTTCAGATATAATTGCAGCTTTTGACATCCTCCACGTTAGTATCCTTCTAAATCATCTTGAAAAATATGTTAGTCTTTCAGGTTCGGTTATTTGGTTGCTTAAATCTTATTATAACCATCAACAACAGTTTGTTAATATAATTTCTTTCCATCCCTCCTCTTACACTGTCATCTGGAGTCATCTGTTACATTGTCATCGGAAATCCCAAAGGGAACTGGTCTTGCTTCCATCCTTTTCTTTATCTAACTGCTACCTTTAAGAACTACAACTCCATATCTTTAAAAACATGGATTCTCTTATCGTATTTCAGCTGACAATCGGCCTACTTACTTTTCTATTCCCAGCACTTGGTATACAGATTGGTTATTTAGACTAAACTAACTCTGGGTTTTGTTGTCTTGAAACTTTTTGATGTTAAAACCTAGAACCTTGTAATTCAACTATACTTCAATAAAAAATAGATTTAAAAAACCTAGAATCCTTTGGTTTATTCTCTCCCTTTTACTTAAAGAAAAAGAAGATTATTGTTATTTTTCATGAAGATTTCAGATTTACTGATCAATTTAGTGTGGTCACATCAAGGGTTTTCTCCTATAGATGGAATCACCAGCTGTTGGAATCAGAACACATACCCTGGACACTCCACATTCTCCAGGGCTGATGTCTTCCCACAAAGCATTGCATTTCCTTCCACCTCTCTGGTTATGAGATTGCAAAAAGAATGCAGAGTCTGTCTTCCTCATATTAAGACAAAAAAAAACTGGGGTAGGAGAGGAGAAAATATTTTGTACCTACCATACAATAGCAGGTCGTGTTCTAAGTATTTTAAATATACCACTATTTTATTCTTCTGATTTAAAATGGTGCCTACCTAGCAACCCCAATATAGCCTGTATCCATTTTTAACCCTGTCTTAGAAAGATATTATTCCTATAAGCTAGTACATGATGAGTTCTGAAAAAATATTTCTTAAATAAATGATTTATACCTATGAAGATACTTACAAGGTGATTTAAAAATATACTAAAATCATGACACTGTTACTGAAAGTTAAGATTGATTAAGAGCTTAATGGCAGAATCTGCGCCAAATCTCCACAAAATGTGATGCAAATGGAGCACTGTTTAAAACATAAACGATCAAAACCAACTCTTTCAGGTTAAGCCCCATGACCAACTCAGGCTGTGATTCAAGGGGGGACCAGCTGCACAAAGGAGAGGAAGAGCCCACTCACGACCCCAGCCAGAAGCCAGGCAGCTCTTCAATAGCAATGAATAGACGGGAATTCCCAGAAAATGGCAGGACAGAGAGTGTGGGACCTTGGGGTGTACATGTTACCCTGCTAGATAAAACCCAGGGGAAGGAGCAGGAAGAGTGTGAGCAAGAATGCAAACTGGGAGCCAGGTTTTCCCGTGCACTGTGTCTGTTTTGCACACCAGGCAAGGAGACGGTGATAGGACAAGAGGACAAAAGTACACTAGGTGCCGTCTACAATAGCCAACAACCAAACTGGACCCCGGGCACAGACCCCTCCCTCCACCAGTGGAGCAAGTTATCTGTCTCTGCTCACTTCTCAAGGTAGTTAAAACATTGAGATCCAAAGCTCTTTTTTTCTTTTGTTTTATTTTTATTTCAAGAATGAATAAAAAGGAAAAATACAGCGTGAGGCAACTTCAAAAGGACAACACAATAAGACAACGTGAATGTTGTTCTCAACTCAGAGAAAGAACACGCTGGGTGTAAACTGAAACCAACATCAGAAGTAAACTCCTGGAACTATTTAGCATACTCAAAGAGCTTAAACACCATCTTCAATGAGAAAGGACAGGCAATCAAAAGAAGAGAGACTAGAAATCAAGAAGATGAAAGGAAGAGATGAACAGAGAGAGAGAAATCAGTAAAGAAAGGGAGACTAAAAAGATTAAAAATACAACAACAGGATTCAAATCCATGCTACAGACAGTGAACAACAGAAGATGTAACCATTAATATGGCATATAAATTTGAGATTCTCTTTTCAACAGAGAGGAAAAGGACAAAGAAAGGAAAATAATAATTTTGAAAAAGAACATGAGAAATGAGAACAGAAAGCAGTCTAAACACACACACACACACACACACACACACACACACACACACAAACTGGTAGTCTAGAAGAGATCTCTTGTCCCCCACCCCTCCCAACCTACAAAGAACAGAAGCAATTATCAACTACGTTACTTTCTAGAAGTGAAACAACACAACCAAAAGGATATGGATTTGCTGATTGAGAAAGTTCACAGCTTTTCATGTAAAAACCATAGATGAAAGGCATATTTATGTATTCTCTAGCAAGTGATGAAAAATTTCAAGGAAGAGGGAAAAAGAACATCCTGCTGACAGCGAGATAACCCAGAGTTTATCTGCACAGGAGAACAGTGAAAAATGGCCTCAGATCCATCCTTCGGAACATGAAATGCCAGACCAGGAAGCATCTACAGATGTCAGAGAGGGAGAGAGTTGTGACCTAAATATATGACCTAGTCAAGTTATTTTTCATTTGTGAAACAAGACCAAGAGCAATTCATAGCCTAATAGTTTAATTATTAAACAGAAATTAATAAAAACCGATGATTAAGCCTTTAACTTAGAAACCAGAAGAAATAGGAGCCAATACCCAGTGTACTAAATAAACCAGATATCAGTGAATTAGAACACATAAAAATTTATATAGTAAATCCAATATCTAGCTCATTATTAAGACTATGGTTTTTTTAATTGTAATTCATCTGAAATTTAATTAAAAATGATACGAGGTGGGTCAGTCAGGTTGGCCAGTTTCATTTGTTAATGAATCAATGTATCAAAGGTTACACTACATTTTAAGACAATATGTATATAGCAGTGAGGTTGGAAAAACTTTCCCAAGTAAAACCACAAACCTAGATGCAATAAAGGAAAGGAGGGACAAACATTACCTTGAAATATTTTTTAAAACAGCATGCCCTATAATACCACCCACAAAATAAAAATACAGATCATTAACCTCTTCTACCACCCATGTGACAGACAAATATCAATATCCCGAGATACTAAAATTTTCCACAAATTTGTAAGTAGAAGAGTGAAGAACAAATAGAGAAATGGACAAACATCTGGGTCAACAATGAACAGAAGAGAAAATTCAGGTAAATAGTAAATGTGTGGTCAAGGTCATGTCAATTGAAGCAGTGAAGCGATCCTATTCCTCACTCCCCACACTGGCACAAATCATGACTGTTGGTAACATTTGGTGCTGGCAAAGACGTTGGAAAGGGACATTCTCCTACGATGCTAATGGGGGAATGAATCATTGCAAACTTTCAGAAAATAATCTAGTATTATCTATCAAATACTAAATTCACGTGTCCTTTTAACCAGGCAACTTTACTTCTGGAAATTTTCCCTCTAAAATAAACATTCCAGCATGTATATTGATCCATATAACTGTGGAGCTTTGTTTGAAAAAAATTAAAAACCTGGAAACAACCTGATGTTCATCAGTAGAGACAGGCTTAAATAAACTTTCCTATAGGACAAAACACACGGGATATTAAATGATTCTTTTAAAGAATGTGTTTTGCATTATTTATTAGCCCAGGGGATATTCATGATACATCATTAGCTTACAAACATAAAGTTACAGCATATTCTCATCTCTATAAGAAAAAAAGTCAAAATCAAGATGTATGTAATGTGTATTATGGATAGGTGGAGAGGTATATTCAGAGTTAGACAAGGATGCAAACCGTACCACCATGAAATCATATTGATTATCTGGTTACCTAAGGTGAGAGTAGAGGATGGAGTAGGGAAAACTACTAACTCTTTCTTCTGATAATTTTAGATTTCTTACTTGTTCTAATTTAATAACAAAAATTAAAAGTATAAAGCACCAATAAAATAGAGAAAATGCAAACACATTACTTTTGGAAGGAGAATGGAGACAACAGCAAATAGGGCTTTGCAAGAATAGTAAGAGACGGTTCTGTATAGAAACCTATGAAAATAGCTTTAAAATTCTAAATGAAATGAAAAAATAAACGTATTGTAGAAATGATCAAATAGTACTTATTCCAGGAAGGCAAGGATGTTTTAATTCCAGAAAACTGGTAGTATAATTAATCATATCAGTAGATCAAAAGAGAAAATAATGTATTTATTTCAATAAATGACTTTAAAAATGCACGGATAAAACAGAAATAAAAGGATATTTCCTTGGTATACTAAAAATACACATTAACACACTTCATGATTAAATCATAAAGATACATTTTTTAAAAATCAGCAACACTGATGCCATTCTAGTCAATTCAGTAAGTTCAGGAAAAAAAATGAATAAATTTTGGAAAAGACAAAAATATTACTCACAGATTGTGTGCATTAGAAGAGGACGTAATGAGCTGTATCACTATTACAACTAACTAGATAAGTCAGAGACAGTGAGATAGAAATAGGTATAGAAAATTAATATTGTTTCCTGTACAGGAGCAATAAAAAGATAGAGAATATAGTAAAAAGGAGTGCATTCACAACAGAAACAAAAAATATAGAATACCAAAGAATGGTTTTAATAAAAATGTTTAAAGTCAACAGCAAAATCTATTGAGGCCCAAACAAAAAGGCTTAAATCAAAAGTCTTATCATGTTGATTTAAATAGAAAAATTAATAACATAAATACGACAATATGTCCAATCTTCCCAAACTAACTTATAAATTTAATTTAATTCCATTTGTACTCCAAATGGGATTTTTCCCCTCATAAGATGATTCTAAAATTAATCTAGGAAATTAATAAGGAAGAACAATCAGAAAATGTTTGGGATAGAATGAAAGGGACTTGATAAAATGAACTCCAAATCTACAATAGTTAAAACAGTGAGGCACTGGCAAGAGAATAGACTGATGAAAAGACAAAAACTAAAACTTCACCCACACGTGTATAGGAATTTAGCATGATGAAGGTGTATTTCAAAGCAGAGGTTAAAGTCTTAATAAATGACAAGTTTAAATGACTAATTAGAAAAAACTTTAAGTCAAATCCTCCATCTCAGAAAACATTAAAATTAATTCCTGATGGATTTTTTAAAGTAAAATACCAAAATAAACCACAAAAGAAGAGGAAAATGTTGAAAATATTTCAACTTAGGGGAAGAACGATAGTGTAAATGAACACATAAGCAAAAGAATGCTATAAAACAGTGATAGTTTTAAACACAGCAATTTTATATACAGGCAAAAAAATGAATGATAAACCACTTGAAACCACTCAAAAGATATATGATAAGAGTATATCATTAATCTATAAAAAACTCTTACAAATTAATAAGAAAAAAAAGAAAAAAAAAACCCCATTAGGTAAATAGACCAAGGCCGGAATCAAACAATTCGCAAGAGAAGAACACCAGAGAGCCAGTAATGTGTGGTAATAAAAAGTTCTACCTCTTGTAATCAGAGAAATGCAAATTAAAAGAACAACAAAGCATCAGTTCTATGACATCAAATCTACAAAAATTAAAGAACACAAAATGCCCAGTGTGGGTGAGAATTTGGGGGAATGGGTACATTCATGCATGACCTATGAGTGTTATTTTATATGCAATCTTTCTGAAATGCAATTTTATAAAATGTTTTAAATTGGGCACAACCTTTGACCAGGGGATTCCACTTCTAAGAACTTTTCCTAAGGGAACATGCAAAGGCAATTGCAAATAATTTTGTGCCTTGTCATTTATCACAATGATATTTATAATGGTAAAAATTTTAAATGACCTAAATGTCCAACTGGGGCTGGTTAAATGAATTTTGTCTCTTCTCTCTGATAGACTAGCATCTATTCTTTTAGATTTATGTTAAGAAAATTTGTTCACATGGGAAATAGTCACAATCTATTGTCAACTGTGAATCGTAGGTAACAAAACAAAACAAAAAACAGAATTCCAAGTTGGTAAAGTAATGACCACACCCATGCATTGAAGAGAGACTATAAACATAGGGGGCCATGTCTTCCCTTTGACTTGCAGAAGTTTTACAATGAACATGGTGTACTTTTATATATAGAAAACAAAAAAATCTCATTTTTGTGACAATTTTTTGTTATCAAGTTTCCAAATATTCCTAACCTAAACAGAGTCCTGGGAAACATAAACAAGTTGGCAGCTTTTCAAAGAAAAGACAGAGGAGGACTTTGAGTTTTTGGCAAAGCAGCGTTTCGTCCCTGATTTTCCCTGCAGGGCAGCGAAGCACCCACTTAGTCAGGACTCAGATGATGGATATATTGCTCACGGATGGTGCATGTCTGTAATAAGTGGTGTCATAACTCTGACAAGTAAGCTTGGCACATTTGCACTGAGATAAAAGTAAACATATAGGGTCAAGGAAAAATGGTATTTATTCAACAGGTTTGGGGTGCCAGCAGCAAGACAGACTGCCAGTTGGCTACCGCTAGGATAGCGGTAGGGTGAAGTGTCTGCCCTAAAGTTGCTTATAACCTACTTGGAGAAGGAAACAAAGAGGGAGAGAGAAAACATGCAAATAGTTTTTCCAGTATAGACTGTATTATTGCAAAGTACTGGGGTGCATTACTGGAAGAATGCTCTAAAGAGAAGATGAAGTGCCACAATTAGCTTCCCAGCTGCTACTGTCTTCTCCTGCTCCAATCTCCTGAACAGGGTCGTGGAGTTTTGCAAGACCGCACAGAATGCTACAAGTCTAAGAATTGGCTGTTTGTGGAGCGCACGTTCGCCCCCTGCGTGGAGCTGCCCTCTGTTGCACCTCTGGGTCCTTGCCCTTTGCATGCTTTCCCAGCTCTCCACCCCTCACTTTCCCAGCCCAGGTGTTGTGCCCCACTCTGGACATCCCTCCCTCTTTTCCCTTGGTCAGTAACTATGTGACCAGAAGACCCTCCACCCTACCAAGCCCAGAAAACCAAAATAAAACCCTAACAGCCTTAGGACATAAAACTGTGAGTAAGATACAAAAATTAGGGGACAATCACTTACAGAAATGAGGGAAGGGATATCCTGAGATGAGACTGGAATGAATGAATGAGTAAAAGGTTTAATCTAATTATCATAATTACTAATATTTAATAATTTATATAGCATAGAGTTTCAGAATATTGAAAGCAAACTGTAACATCAGACCCCACATGAAATAGAACATTTAAATTAAATATTCAAAGTAGACGTCAGAAGCTTAGTGAGAGGGAAAGACCCATTATACCAGGAAGGTGGAGTCAGAACCTCCCTACCTGTCACAGACATCACTCTGCTCACAAACACTCCTGCTGGTTCCCCTTCCAGATACATGGTCTTCTCCCCGTGGCATTATGTGTGGCCACATGACTTGCTTTGCCAATGAAATAGTAGCAGAAGTGACGTGTCACTTCCAACAAAAGGTTTAAGAGTGAGTGCCTGTTCCACCAAGTTCTCTCCTTCCCTCTCCCGCAAGAGGAGGGCCGGCCGTGTTCCAGATCAGAGCTGTGTATCAGCGGGGGTCCCGGCCAGCCTTCCAGAGGCATATAACATGAGCAAGAAATACACCTTAGTTGTTTTAAGCCTCTGAGATTTGGGGGCTCTTTGTTACCTGGCTTACTGTAACTATCATGCCATCATAGAGCAATAAATTTAACTCTAAGATTTCAGCTATCGAGGAGGAGAGTAGAATAGTACATGCCTATCTGATTCTCCTCTTTCCTGAGAGAAGAAAACGCGCAAGTCCATTACGAGCTGGGGCTAAATCTCAGGACTGCTTTGTCTGGATTTTTAAACAGGAGACAATGAGGAACATATTAAATTAGTCACAGAAAGGGGACTTTTCTGCCCTTCGATATTCTAATTGAGAAGTAGTAATACTACCTCCCTTGCAGAATTGGGGTGAGAACTAGAAATGAGGTGGGGGACTTTTCCAGCTCTCTGACTGGCCTTCGCTGACCCCCGATGACCTGTCTCTATGACCTACCTGAGGCCACAGTAGCCTGTTGTAGTGGACAAGGAGAGGGATTGCACGTAAGTTGTCATCAATACAACAGCTGAAGTTCGCAAATGCTGTGATTATTTATATGAACAGAAGCAGATTAAAAGTTACCACTATTATTACTCTCATTCAGAACTGAGGTTATCTCGAGAGAGAGAGGGATATTGTCCCAGCTCCAGAGTTGTGAACACACGACGTGACATCATTGACCAGGTACACCCCTGCAGAGGAAAGCGCCAAGGACCACAGCTCCTATGAGATGATTGAGTTGGATGTAGTAATGCCCAGAGTTTACTGTCAATCTCCCAGATTCCCTGACCCAGAACTGGAGTCCACTTATTTGCCTGGAAGAATTTGGTTTGCTCATTTCCTGGAGTTATGAAGTGAGAACGAGGCAGACGGCAGGAAAATCAAGAGAATCTCCATCAGATCACTTTTACATGATAGAATTTCAGGGAAAAAAAATCAAATTAAAACATTCATCCAATTAGTAAAATATATGGGTAGAAATGAACCGTTTTTGGATTTTTCTGACTTCCGCGATCCCTTCGGAATTCAATTCATCATCTTTGCCAACGTCAAATCTACCAACTCAGACCCCTGTGCCTAAGTTAATAATATTTCAACTGGAGAATTTGGGAGAGTTGTGAAATTCATAAAAGAGATATTTGAAACTCTTCATAATTATGCCAAGTATATCTAGATTTATCAGAACCACCTATATTTGGGGGTGAGAAAATGTCATCTTTAACAGATAAGTTAATTAGTCCAGTAGCCTGGGCATTGACAAGGGAACCAGCAAGTTTAGCCCAGTTTCTCCTCCCAAAGTCTTAAGTTACTGAAATGTGACCACAGCCATCTCCCCCTCCCAGGCCTGTGACAGCGACTCAGTGACCAGGGAGTGCCTTCCAAGAAAACACCTTTTGAAGAATTATAGGTACTAGACAGATTCTCTCTTCAAGGTAAGGCTAGCTGCTTCTGGGCTGATGGATTCTTCAAGTGGCAAAGGCAGGAGGCTCTTCTGACAGCAGGAAAGGGCAGATCTTAAAGCCTCCATCCAGAGCCTGGTACACTTCCAAGTGCTGAGCCCAGGGATTTATCCAGACAAAGGGCTCCCCTCTGCAGTGAACGTTTCATCTGCTTTATGAATGAATTACAGGGAGTAAGGAAGGACAGATATCAAAGTGCATCTCCCTATAGAAAGCTATTAATAATAATCTTTATTAAGCTTCTATTTGATGTTGTATTTCCCTATCTTCAAAATTTTTATCAGACCCACTTTAAGAATTAAAATCCTTTCACAGTGACTATTGTGGGATTTTATTTTAATTTTCAGTTTTTTCCTCTTTTCTTTATATGGAATGCTGCAGAGAATCAGATATCATGCTTGAAAATTATAAATTATTATTGAAATTTAAGGCAGTGTGCTTTTGAGCTTGTATATCATTGCTTTATTATTTACTTAGAGGTATTGAAACATTTGAGTTAAAATTAAAAATGTAATATATAAATTCTTCTTTCTTTGTTTATTCAGAATGTTTTATTGCACACCTGTTCTGAGACAGCCACTGCACTAATTTTCAGAAATACCAGAAAGAAATACATGTATTTTTTTCAGAGTTTTTTTTACCTCACAGTTCCAAACTCTTCATAATTTCTTACATTTGAAAAGTTCTGTGCAACTCCAAAAACTGTTTCCTCTTCTCTCTTTTCTGTTTTACGTGTATCCCCAAGATCCCAGTTGACACCAGAGACTTCTGTGGTTAATATTCCTAATTAATATCTGTTAGCCAACCTCCTTAGACCATCGCCTGTAAAGTACATTTATAGGACTAATTTGTTTTTACTTTCATTTAGGTGCACTAGTGCAAATTAAAGACATTAACTAATCAGGCATGAGAATAATTTATAAAGAAAAAGAAAGGGGCATGTCTTTTCCAACATAAAGTATATGGAATTGCTACAGAAATGGCCCAAGTGAGCCCTACTGGTTTATTCAATAAGGGTCCTCTCAAATTCCATCTGTGAACATTTGGTCAGTCCTTTTATGGAAAAAAGACATTTCTCCAGGTTCATATTAATCTTTGTGCACATCTGCACATTCACCTAATCCCTACCCACATACCACTTCAATTAAAATTAACGGAAGTCAAATCCTTGAGTGGTTTTAATTGCAATATGTAGATTATAAATGGCGCCCATCTTTAACCACACAAAAATGATTTCTTTCCTTGGCCTCTCTCTCAGGAATAATATTGAAGCAAAGGGTTAGTTATTGTGGAAGAATTTTCATTTATTGTGTTTCAGCTCCAAATGATACTGAGACCTAGCAGTGGGCAAAAGGCCAATCAAAATTAATGCAAAAGTACAATTAAGGAGTATTTTAAAGAAATGCCTTTTCATTCTATTCAAGGGCAGACGGTGATGTGCGTTGCCAGAAAGAGGATAATGTTGGGCATGCTTTAATGAGGCAAGCATAATTATATGTCAGCTCTATAAATGATGCAGTAAATGGTTTTTTCTCTTAAGTAGGTTAAATATTTTCCTTACAGCTGGTTTACAATAGTCACAAAATACTCCTTTCACAGATTCCTCAAAGATACACTTTAAAATGTATTGTATCCAAATTATCTGTCCTTTAAACTAGCAGAGTAAGATTTAATGTTCTCGTATTTCATTTATGGGCATACCCCGCGTCTGCATTTCGGCTTGCTAAACATTTTCAACCCCGTGCTGATCTATGGAACCTTATTTATATACTCAAATTAAAACAATAGGCAAGACCACTATTAAAAGTTCTGCTTTGGTTTGTTTGTTTTGTTCAGAGCAAAAATTTCTATGTCTGCACCTTCTTAAAAGCAACAAGTAATTGACTCTCGGTCAATTATAAGCAGAATCGCTACTACACACTATCAGCATTTTTATCTTAAAGAAGTAATTATCGTGTCTCAAGTAATAAGCTAAGATAAATAGAATTGGCCATTGAAACAGAAAATATTAAGAAAGAAAAAGTCAAAGATGACACCCAGAAATGTCAATGAGGTTAATCACACTTAGAAAAGACGACTCTAGCCTTAAGAATGCATCAGAGCTGGAGTTGGAGCATGGGTTTTTATTTTACTACTTTATAGCCTGCTTCACAACTACTTGGGCAAATACAAAACAAGAATTACAGTGCACCATAAGTTATTTTAATATCCTGTAGTGGTGCGTACTTCCAATGAAATCCCAAGACTATTATTACAGTTCTCTGTTTGTGTGAAAATGTCAAGTTGTTTCGAGTGACTACATACACTAAATTATATATAACTGTTACTTTATAGCTAATAGGCACTAAAATTACTTTAAAACAGAAATGTAAAGTTATATTTTCATCCTTTTTGACAGACAATAAAGCTTATTTATGAGATACAATTTTTCAAGCATTAAAACATCTCATGTTTACAAAAACATTAAAAAATATTATTACTTGATATTTAAAAGAATGAAAAAAGTAAAACCATTAGGAAAATATTTGACCTGCTCGGTGACTTCTCTCTTCTGTCAAACTGTCATAACTTCGTCTATGAACGTTACGGGTTTAAATACTTTTAAAATTAAAAAGATTTGCAGGTTCAAATAGAGGCCAGTGATTTAAGGTCTGTCTTGTTCCATCATGCGTTGGCACAAAATCCTTTCATACGTATTTTATGTGAAATGTTGACATGTGATAGATTGTACCTGTGTGTTTTCACCTGGATCCTGACATGTCCCTTGATTGTCCTATGGCTGTATCACTGGTTGGAGTTTGGTTTTGCTCGTAAACAAAGTCTCTCATTTCTTCTTCTCCAGTGGGACTAAGTTGCATGATAAGTCCTTAGGTTTCTGCTTCCTCCAATACATCCATCCGTCCACAGCGCTGGCGGGAAGTGCTGGGGAGACCGAGGACGGGCAGGTAAGACACAGCACCTGCTCTTCCCCCGTGAGACTGTTCATTCTATTGGGAAAGAAACAGAGAGAGCCAAAAGCTCTCCCAAAGTCGCACAGCTCCTCGTGGCATGCTTTGCCCTTTGCACAATGCCAAATGATGATGCAAACAGGCCAAGGGTAGCAGTCGACCCCCAGAGACGAGTCCCGCCTGTAGGATTGATACTGGAAAGTCACTCCACCCAGAGGCTGACACTGACCGCTCTGGCTTCTGGGGTCATGGCTACCTTTCTTCAGCAAGTCAGCCTGGTTGTGACAAAGCACAGACAGAGGGGCATATGCTTTTGAGCCGGGCAGCGAGACCACTGCACCAGCGCTCTCTCAGTAGATCACGGGCTGCCCTGAGCCTCTGAGCAGCTCCTGGGAAATGCTGGAAGCATCATGCTCTGTATGGGGGATGGCTTTGTTCCAGGCAGCCCATGAGGAGTCGGGGCCTCTGGATCTAAGGGCGCCCGACTGTAAGTCCAAAGCCAAATGCAAGGGAAAAAATACAATAGCAAAGGATTCCAAGAAAAGTAATCCTTCCAGAGGGACCTGCAGGAAAATCACTTCACAGGGGCTCTGGGTGGACACGGGGCTTGGGGCTCCCCACCATCCACGCCCTTCCCAGCAGCACCCAGATTTCCTTTAGAAGCATTGCTTCCTCCCTCCCAGAAATCTGAAAATACGGGCTCTGGAGTTTTCTCCTGAGAGCAGAGGTGTCTCCATCATGTCGGAGGCCCCTGCTGGGAGGATGCCCTGGGCTTCTTGTTTTCTAGGTTTTGGAGGAGACTGGCTTATCCTCCAGCCTTCCCACCAGTTCCCTGGGGCCCCCAGGTCCTGCCAGGAAATTCCCTTTTTGCTTTCAGGGACCAGACCTGTTTTTCTCTCACTTTCAACCAAAGAAGCCGTACCCTCTGTGGCTGCCCTGGCATCTTTCTCCACCGTAAGCTTCCTGGCAAGATGGCAGCCTGGCATCCTTTGCGTCTGAACTTCACACAGGGAATGGAGACCTCCTGCTTCTCCTGGCTCTGCTGCCTAAAACCTGACCCATGCCCTCTGCAGAGCCCACGTCTCAAGGCATCCACTAATGAGGGAGCACCAAGTCCCCAAACCTCCCTCCCAACAGCTGCTGGGAGCCCCACCAGGCCTACAGCCACACTGAGTCTATTTCAGATTGCAGGTTCAAGGCCCCTTCCCACTGCTTCTGCCGGTATGCCCTTTGCTAGCAGGATATGGGGTTTCCTTGCCTGGCAGATCAATATTCTCCTCTAACTGCCAGTGGCCCCTCCGCCCGGGATCCTCCCGGGACTTTGCCGCCAGGAAGTTGTTCTCATGGCTTCGCTTTCTGACCCGCCTCCTTCAGTGGGCGCATGCCTTCCTTCTCATGGAAGGAGAGTAAAGCCCCTGAGGATTGGAGCCCGGACCACCATCTGATCAGCGGAGGGCTCCAGCATGGGGACGGGGCCCACCCCAGGCACCATCCATGCCCACCCAGCCACCAGCTCAGCTCTGCAGCCCAGGGTGGGAGTGGAGTCTGGGCTCTAACACCATGGTCTCTGCAGGAGGCCCAGCAGGAAGCCGGCGAGCAGCTACACCAGGACAAAATGTTTAGCTGTGTTTTAAAAGACTAATCTCTGCTCACACCCCACAGACTCTGTTCCTCCTCCCAAGGCTTCATTAACTATTAATCCAGCTCACGGGCAGGGGAAAGGGAACACTTCTCTTCTGTAAAAAAGGAAGAAAAAAATCATAGCATGGCAGAGTTTTGAAATAAAAAATGTTAGGAAGACATAAATATTGTCAAGCCTATTTAGAAGTTCACCAGAACATGGATGCAGAGGTACGTGTGTTTATGTGTCCACATGTACAGGTGTGGGTCCCGGAAGGCAGTGGGTCCTGGGAATAGCCATGAACCCAAAATATTCACAAATGTTGCTAAGGAATCCTTTGTTTTGGTATTGAGTTAATATTGGGTGAACCTGAGAAGGCAGGGAGATTTACCTGTTGGCTTAATTTGGGATTATGTTCAACCTATAATGGCTGATGTAACAACTTCATGCCCTAATATTTAATGAAAAAAACCCATGCTTTTCTCAGGAGTGATGTAACATATCTTATTATTCATTGACTAGATCAAATGAGGGGCTAATGAATAGATAGCATTAGCCAAGGTGAAAGGTGGTACGATGCAACCAGCTGTCTTCAGAATTTAGGTAAATAAAGGTGTTAATCCAAGTCCCAAGGTACAGATGATATTCAAATAGAGGGCTATTAAGTATATCCACTTAATACAAGAAACAGGTAGACTTGAAATCCCTGTGTTACTCACATCTCAACATCTTCAGAAGTAAAAGTCTGCATCTCTCCTAATCCTGGAGGCCTGGAGAGTTGTTTGCCCAGGGAGTTTCCCCATCATCCAGAAGGGATTCCTTCTTTTGAGAACAGAATCCCTCATTCTTGCAGGATCTATTCCATGGGGTGCCAGGAGAGCTAACCCTTTCCCCACCAGCACAGGCAGGGACCCTGACAGGCCCAGGACATCAGAGCACCATGTCCCCCACCCTTATAACTGTTCCTATGATTAGTCGTGGTACCCAAGCCACGCCGGCCAGAGCTGTCGCTAAGATGTTAGCTCTCCTCTCTCCAAAACTACTGGTCCTTGACCATGGTGTGAATGGCCATATTTTCTGTTAAATTGGGGCGTGGGGGGGAATGAAGCCAAACAGAAGAACACAGAACCCAGAGATGAAAAAGACAGACAAGGTAGATCTCCAAGGACATAGGCTCAACTCTGATCCAGCCAAATTACTTGACCAATCCTGTTGAGTTCCTACTTTCCTGTAGGGAGTTGCAACACGGGATTTGGTCACTTGCAACCAAAAGGATCTTGGCCAAATGCTGTCCTTTGTGAGTGGTCTGTCTCTCACTTCAGCTTCTTTTGCAATTCCACAAACTTCAGTGATCCCAATAGTTAATGCACCTGCTTTTTTTTAATCACCAGCTCGATTTACAGCAAAAACCACCAAGAAACACAAGTATACTTCTTTCTTAAGCAAAGTGGGGGGAAGCTTAACTGTAAATAACAAAGGGTGTTGGCTTTCATGACAGTTTATCAAATTTATGTTCTTGAAAAATTGAAAAGTAAACTACATCTTAGCAGAACAAACACTAACTGTGACTTGAGGCTGATTTAAGCCGAGAACTTGTGCAAAATTGAATTTCAAGAGGGTGTGTTAGGAGGCCAGCATTTGCTCTCTGGTGATGGGGACACAATTGAACCAGAGGGTCCAAATTTGGGGGAACTGGCAGGATATTGATGGCAGAACTTGCCCCAGGTCTTGGAGCACATTATATTCCCAGAACTATGCCCCAAGCAACGCGGTGAGCAGCCACAGTGAAGCAGAGAATGTGACACGAGGGAGAAATTGTCAGAGGTCATCCCCAACTGAAGACAGAAGACCCTGTGTTATGGTTTGTCCTTCTGCAGCTGCTGTAGGAAGGACGTCGCAGAGAAGGAAAGATATAGGGGAGGGAAAGCGAAAAGAATCAGAGTTTGGGCATCAGATGAAGAACACAGATCAGTGAGGTTTATCCTAAACCTTCCCCCAAACACACAGAGATTCCCCCAGAGCTGCTGGCTACTCAGCGTTCACAAGTCAAAGGTGGACAGAGAAGTGGGTGCCTGCCAACCCAATGCTTGATTCAACAACTAATTCAAAACCAGGAAACAGCTGGCCGAAGCTGCAGAAGCAAATAACACCTTATTGATCGAAGTGCTGGGCAAGAGACTGGAACCAGGCGAGAGCTTTACAAGGAAACTCGTGTAAGTGACTAAATCACTTGTGCCGAACGGGACTCCTGACTGAGGCTGTTACAGGTCCACGCGAGGTTCATTTCTACCCGGTGGAACTGATTTTCCCTTCTGAGAAAATTAAAGTGGGGCACCACAGAGAAGCAGACCAGAAGGTTTGAGGGAAGTTTTTGAGTGTGTGACACGTGTTATGAACACGGCTGTGCCATCAGGAGCTTGGACCTGGGAGTCAGGGTCTGAGGAAGGAGAACAGCACACGAGGCTGAGAGGGGGCAAACACACAAGTTATTTTCAGTAGACGTCTTTTGACTACGCACTTATTTTAGAAGAACTTTATATCCTTCATGGGTGTGAAGAAATTGTGAGAGCAGCATTTAACTTTTTTGAAATTTTTTTATTGAAGTATAGTTGATTTACAATGTTGTGTTAATTTCTGCTGTACAGCAAAGTGACTCAGTTATACATATATATACATTCTTTTTAATATTCTTTTCCATTATGGTTTATCCCAAAATATTGAATATAGTTCCCTGTGCTATCCAGTAGGACCTTGTTGTTTATTTTTAACTTTTCTGAATAAATCGTTCCTATTTCTATGAAAAAAAAATCCCTTAACACACACACACACACACACACACACATGCATGCATATACAAGCACACACATGCACGCATACACAGGCACATACACACCTTCTGTTTGCACCTGGGCTTCTTCTTCGTTTGCGTTCAGCTTTCTTTTCTTCCGGTTAAATAACCCCAGTGGCTTTCGCCTCGTCTGGGCCCCGCTGTCCAACTTCATCCTCAGTGTCACTGCGGCCCCTCCACCTGCCGCTCCGAGTCTGTCCCTCCTGCATTCCCTGATGCCCTGGTCTAAACGCGGTACCACGTCGGGGCCTGATGCGTGCTCTGCAGCTGCATGGGGACCAGTGTTCCTGCTTCCTTACCGCCAGGTTTATTGACAGCTGGCGGCTTGTGCTCAGATTCCAGCCACACTGCGGCCCCTCTAAAGCGTGGGCAGCCGCTGCAGGGACCAGGGATTGGCATCCCTGACCTCACTCTCCATGCCAGAGACCCTAGATGGGGCAGAATCCTGCCCCTGAAATGAGCAAAGGTCCACATCTCCTGCTCTAGGTCTTTCTCTCTGCCCCTGACCTCCCTGAAAATGGTGCATCAGAACTGGTCTCTCCTCCACGCATCACCCGGAGTCCAAGTGTGCACACCTCAGATGTTATTGAACAGGCGTGTGCTTGGGAGGCAATGACATGCAGCCCACAGTCACTCCCACGGCTGCGACTCACCCCCAAGAAGAAACCTCCCAGGGGGCCCCAGAGACCCCTCCGACTTTTCTCCTAGACGTGTGACATCTTCATGTACAGCCTTCATCTGCACTTGATTTTTTTGTGTTAGGTGATAGGTTCTGAGATTTAGTAAAAGCCCCAAAATTGATGGGAAGGACTTCTGTTGGCTGATAAGAGAGATTTTAAAGGAGTTTTAAAGGAGTGCTTTTCATCCAAGTTACTTTTGCAAACATCCTTGAGAAACAAACCAATGCCTTTGAACGGAGCCAGCCACAATTCCTTCCAAATTTCCTGGAAACCAATATGCACACAATTAAGTGGTAAACCCTATCCAAGAGGGTTTAGGTGTGGGGTCCTCAAGCAGACACAGCGACCTCTTAGGTGACTGTGACCATGGCCCGTTTTGGCGTGGAAATCTGTGCACGGCTCCCACTGTGTGGCCCAGACACCAAGCATAGAGGCCCCGGGCTGTCAACCTCAATGCCACCCAGCCGTAGCTTGGTACCTTTTCTCCACTGGGTGGGCCCAGGCTCCTCCAATCCACTTCATCTGGTCCTGATATGTCAGCCCCAGATGCAAGCTAAATAAAGACAGATTCCTGATGAAATAAAAAATGGTGTCAGCACTCACACAGAGCTTAAATTCAGGCTTTTCAGGAAATGTTAAAGATGAATGAGTTAAGGTATTCCCAGCAATCTTGGGCACGTCATCGATCATATGGAAAGCTTTTAAAATGAAGTTACAAATATCTTAAGATGAAAGAATAAAAACCGTACTAGTTCGAGACATTGTTTTTGAAACTTTAAAAGCTTATCACATTAGCCAAAAATACAGCCCTTCACTTGACAGCCTTCAACGGGTAGAATTGAGGGCATGGGCTGCTGCTTCTTACTTTTCTGTACTTTGAGAATTTTCTGTGAGAAGCCTGAATTTTCTTTGTAAGCAGAAAAAAAAATTAAAATAAACTGCAAATCTGTCATAAATTATAAAATACGAAGGAAGCTAAGACTCACACAACTTGGAAGAAAACTTCTAGCAATACTTAGATGATGATATACACCCAGGATGTGATTTCTAGGTTAACAGTTATTTTATTTGCTTACAAATGGGTAAAGTCTAGGGAAAGAACGTTTCTCTCTAAAATATTGCACTTGCCATGGAGATGCAATAGCGATCTCTCTAGAAAGCATGTTTCTCGTGTCGTTTTAGTGTGTAATTGCTCCATATTTAAAATGTTGACTGAAATCGCTGAGGGTAGTGTTTAAAATGCATTCAACTGACACCTCGTCCTTGTGAAAACTAGGTATTTGTCTCTGTCCTCTGAGGAAGCTCATGATGAGGAAAACCCGAGGAGTAATGAAGAAGGATGACATCCCAAAATGAATCCAGCTTCTTCCCATCAATTAAATAGACTGGATACTAGATATCTTGTTTGATACAGAAATAAAAAAGAATATGTAACTCGAAACGCATGCTGTCCTGTGCACAACTGTGCCTTGAAATGACATGCTTTCATCGGAAAAGTCGATGGAGTATTTCAGCAGTTAAAAGCATGTCTTTTCTCAGCCCTGGAGGTCTGTGGCTGGTAGAATGCTGCTGAGACAAGATTGCCGCCCTCCTGGCTGATGGGCCTCAGAGAGCTTTGATTGGTCGGCACAGGTGAAAAATTATTTCAGATCCCCAATGACATCCTGGTGACATCGCCGGCAACACTCTTCCAATGCAGTGGTCTTAGCAATTCTCATACAATTCATGGGGTAAGTCAACAGACCCCAGGAAGACATCTAGTCTGGAGAGTCCATCATGACAACCTCAATATGCTCCAATGGGGTTCACTATTATTCCCACAGAATAGTAATGTCTGAAATGAAATGAACAAAACATTATAATTATGGCAACTTCCCAGTCTGAGGAAAATACTTAAGGTGCTACAACTGCTGACAAGGCTCCTGAACAGTCTCCCTCGGACACGGGCCTCCAGGGGCAGCGGATAAGGCAGGGTCCCTCCAGAACCCCATCAGCTGGGCTTCTGGACACCCTTCCGGCTCCTGCCCCACCCTGGCGCGCCACATTCAGGGAGAGCCACGTTCCCGAGGCTGCCAGGACCGGAGCCCCAGAGGAGCTGGGGGCACAGGTGGACACCAGGGACACCAGTAAGTAGAAATGAGAGCGAAGGAGGAACCTGGGTGGTCTGGCCACCCTTTGAGGATGAAGAGTCTAGAAGCTCCTGGATTCTTGAGAAAGCGTAGTGCTTACAGAAGAACTATTTGGGTTTTTTCCCTTTCTTTTTCATTTGTTTCCCCTTTAAATCTTTCATTGAAAAATAATATTCTAGGGAACACATGGGTCAAATATGTCACATGCCCTTTTCTGTGGATTGGTAAGAATTTGCCTCAAAGAGGCAGAATTGAAATTCATTCATTTTAAACCTATCTTCTCTTTATAGAGGACAGTCAAGTACCAATGCCTAAAATCATCAGTACTGCGTAACTCTTAATGGTGTGCTGACACGTGATAATGGGCACTTGACACTTGGCCTGAATCCCGTTAATATATGGTGATGGAAGTTACTTGGGGCCTGAGCCTGAGCAGGACAGGCTTACTGGCCAAGCACTGACATCAGAAGCAACTGTGTGAGGCCATTTCCTTGTGTGCAATTCACACTTGTCATCACCACGGCCGGCCACACTGGACATCCAGGCAAGGACTTCTCTTAAGGTCACCTCATTAGTCAAAAGTCCATTGGAGCTTCCAGAGGAAGGGAGCATGTAGGATGCAGCAAACTCCTGGGAAGACCATGGGGAGTAGCTATTTATTTGCAGATAAAAACTTTTTCAGTTCAGAAGCAAACTAGAGGCAGGGGAGAATCATTTAAAATAGCTCAGTCATTTTCAAGATGGTGCCAACAAAGCACTGAGTCAAGCACAGGGCCCACCTGGGTACGGGCCCCTGTGTGTGAATGCCCAGGTTTCACACCTCTGATCTGGCCTGGGTCTAGAGGAGAAGCAGGGGGTGAGCACTACAAAGAAAAACCCAGAGAAAAGAGGCAAAATTGAGAGCAAATTCCGAAGTTACCATTTACTCAATACCCATGCAACTTATTAAAAAAAAAAAAAGTAAAATAGCTCAGTCACACAAAGTCATCTGAAAGGGAAAAGTGGGCCAAACCACAGGGCACGTAAGCTGAACCCCAGTGCATGTGTACAATTTCCCAACCTAGGGATTTCTAGCACGAAAGGGTAGGCACGTTCCATCTCTGGAAGTTTAAATTCATGTGGCACGATTTGTCAAAATTGAAAGGAAATCACGGGCCATGCTCCCTGAGACAACCTCTTCCCGATGATGAACACGGTGCCCATATGAGGCTTAAAGGAAGGGGAGGCTCCCCTCCCTGGAAAATGCCAGAAGCAGAGGGGAACCCATTCCACGTCAACCAAAGAACAAGTCATGGGAGACCAATTTGATTGCACTTCCCTGATAGAATTTCAAGAACCGCCAATGCTGAGTGCAATACACATCTTCTAGTAAAAGTTTAACAAAGCATTTGACAATACGATCTATTAGATTGCAGAACAGACTTCCAAAAGAAGTTGTGGGAGTGATGTCTCTGGGGACCTTTCAAATAAAACAAGACAAGCCATTCGACGAAGCATGTTGCGGAGAACAATTTTTTTTTTTTCACTAGGTTCCTTGATTTAACTGGGCCACTTAATATTTTGGGGGTGAAAATACGATAAGCACCATTGAAACCAGTCCTCTTTCCAGAGGAAAACATCATCAGAAACATGGGTTTGTTGGTACACTTTTGGGTTTTTATCCCTTGCTTACACATAAGAAAAGCGGGCTCTTCTCAGATGACCCCACTTCCCTGAGATAACGAGAACCCGAGCCCACCACCATGGCCACAGAAGGCAGAGGAAGGAACTCACCAGCGCTGGCCGAGGCCACAGGCTTCTCCACCAGCAACCAAGGGATCCAGCAGTGGGATCCCACACACCGTGCCTTCCACCTGCTGCTCCACAGCCAACCCAGCAAGAATGTTAGCATCCCAGGATGCTCTCTCCCGAAAAATAAAACAGAATTGTCACTGTAGCTTGACAATTCACACAACAGGCACACAACGTGGTCTGAAGCCCCTTAAACCCCCCTATGTCCACTATGATAAGATATATAACAGGACATCATTTTCTATCATTCTTTCCTTTAACCAGCCGTACAAATATTTATAAGCAAGAAAACTCCAAAACCGTGTTTGTCTAAAATACAAATACTAATTGCTTCCCTAGTCGCACTCTACTACTTTTGAGGAGGAAAAAAATGGTTTTTTTTAAAACCTTGCTACAAAATATATGCAGAATTTGTTTTCCAATGAACGCATAATAAGGCTACCTCTTAAGTCAAGATATGTAAAAAATTGCCCTTTTCACAGCTGATAAAATACAAATTAATCCTTAGAGGATTTAACATGTGCCTATATACTACTTTCAAGTCTGAACGCACCATGGCAATTAATATGGCTTCCGTTAGCCTGTGAGGAAATCAGTAACTTTACCTTTGAAACTAGAAATAAATGCAAAGTTGACCCTGTTTTAAATGCCTCCTACCTGTGTGTGTGAAGGAGCCCGGGTTTGCTTGCAAACGTGCTACTAGAAGTGTGATTGGATGCCCTTCAGAAGATCACAATTGCCACAGTCCCTCTGTAGTTGTAGCATTGCGTCCAGAATCAATTTGAGTTCCAAAAGCTTTAAATTGCAGTGTCTTCAGGGTATGAAATAATGTTGTTTGTATGCAACTGCAAGTTCAGTTTATTATGAGAAATGCAAACATTTTAAAAATTAAAGAAACATTTTTCTTTGTGTTTACAGTTCTTTGTGTTAGTTTAACCCCCGCACTTAACCTCCACAGTTCAGTTTATAAACTCTCCTTTCATTTGTTTTTGCATGCATGCAGACTTAACCCTTGGTTACCCAGCTCTTTTTTTTTGAGTACCAGTAAATGAAGGCTTTTGAGAGCAAATGTGCATTTCTCCCATCTCCCGGAAGTGTGTAGTTGGTAGGCTACAGAACTATGTAATTACATTTGCAGAAATTTGATTATTCCTTACTTTTAACCCACCATTCTTAGAAAGCCACTCAGGTCTCTTTTTAACCTTCATTTATTTAGCATACGTATTTCAGTTTTCTAAATTGGATTCAGGGCATCTGAGGCCATAACAACTTATAACCTAAGCCAGACTGAAGTTGAAATCTGTGTCGTAATTTCATCCAATCACATTTCTCTTTGTTGATACCTAGCATTTTCCAAAATGAGCTTCACATTTTTTTCTTTCATCTTGGACTCAAAATTTTAGTCTACAACTAAAAGGGTCATTTCATTTTCTTCTTCAAAAATAAACCCTTCTAATTATCACAGTGCTTATTCTTTAAGTGCCTGGTAATCGGGCAGGTTTGACTCACATTTTTTAAGGCTAGGATGTCTGTTGATACTCTGCTTTTGTGTATTCATCAGCAAAAGTCTATAGAATTTCCTGTAATGGTCTTGGTTTATTTACAGTTTCGCCGTCATATTTGTTTAGGCTAAAAGAACGCCTCTGCGGAGTTAAGGCGAGCAGCCCTCTTTGCTCTGAGAATTATGTCACCTCTTCTGTCCCATTTCAGCCCATGGAGCTCTTTTGACAGACAGCATGAACAAATCTGCATAAGGAAAAGTAAGTGACAGCTGGGGTCAGACTCTCTCTGTTTAATGACACTGCCAGTTACACATTTTGAATTGTTTAAATATGAGTCTACCGCTTCCACAATCATCATTTCACTGGTTCCACTTTTCATACCCAACAGCCAGGAAACTGACACGTAATTACACACTTGCTGATGGTATCGCCGGTGCCGATAATTAAAACTGCCACCCGAGGATTGCGATTGCTAGTCTACAGCTGGGATGTTGTCAGGAGACAACAACTGCAGCAGCTTTTAACGCCGTCTCCTTACAGGTGGACCTCTGGTCCCGGCGCTGGAGGAACCGGCCGGCCTCCGCACATCATTTGCAACGTCTCACACAAATGAAGAAAATCTATTAACAATCCAGTAAGTGGAATACAAACGCGATGACCCAAGGGTTAAACTGTCTGCTTGGACTCAGGAGTTGGATCTGTTAGGTATTGTTCTTTTTTTCCCCTCTTGTGGCTGTATTTACCGAAAAGATCACCAAATGGTCTCCTGCCTCTGAGTACAGCTTCAAGTTTTCACCTGTGAAGTTGGAGAGGATGCAAAGACGGTATAGCTTGGCTAACTGCTTGAATCCATGGCTGGATCCAAATTTTAAAAATAGGGGCGACTCTGGGAAAAAAAACAAAAAAAAAACTTTAAACCCTTACAAGTTCTTAACTAAAGCTAGGTTTAATTTCTTGGGAGGAAATGAGATTGAGACAGAAAGAGACTGAGGGTGGGGACATTCAAACCGCTTGGGGGGTTGAGTGTAATCCCACTTCTGCCCAAGAATGTGGTCCTGCTGGCGGCATAACATCTGGTGACTTCTGACATCCAAGTTTCTCCTCCATCCGTGCAAGGACAGACAGAGGGGGCAGAAGTGTGAAGAGTTGCTAAAATAATCTAAATAGCGCAGGCAGGGAATGCAAAAAAGACAGGAGCCATCATGAGTAGACACAAGCTGTGGATTTATGAATGTTAAACATTAAAATATTAGAAAGAAGTAACTGGAAAAGTTAAAGCTGCCACAGACAAGTGATAATCCAAATTTTAATAGGCCCCGACAGCATGAGAGAGAGAGGCAGCTTTGCCTGGAATGAACTATATTTATTCAATTCAAAAATGAGCAATTTATTCATTTTATTAGGCCCAAACCTTATCACATGGGTCCGTGTGTCTTTCATGGACTGCCTGCCTTTCAAAATAACCTCCCAGCACATCTGCCCTGGGAAAATGAAGACAAGACCACTACCTGCTCCCTGAGCTGAGCTCGGGGGGAAGAGTCACACAACAGAATTAAAGTTACTTGTGCAGAAGGCAAGGTTCTCCTCACACCCTCTGCTAGGCTCACCTGCCATCCTGGTTTTCTGGACTGAGGCATCTCAAGGACTTAGGACATTCATGCTAAAACCAGAAAGTCCCAGGCCACCCAGAACGAGTTGGTCAGCTGCCTACACCTCTCCATTACGTCAAAAAGAAAGTCGGATTGATTTTTTTTTTTTTTTAACCTTTTCAAACCCTACTGCAGAATCACCGAATTACATATTTCGGGCTAATCGAGCTAGAGCTGGACACCTTTATCCCAGAAGTAACAGGCATGTGCTGGGCGGGTCTGAGCACCAAGCATATTCTAAAAGCTTTCAGTTCAATCTATTGTATCTAAAATATCTTAACATTAATACCAGGAGGATAAATTATGCAATAGAAAACAAACTTGCATGAACTTTTAAGAGGAAACACAGGTTTTCAGAGGGTGTTTGCTCTTTGGGTTGGATGGACAGCCAGGGTTCAGCTCACACCTGGAGCGTATTTCTGTTTGCATTTGAGCAGTGCGATCCAGTCTACTTCCCTGTCCCCCCTTCAGGCCACAGAGAAGGACGTGCCCAGGGACACCTCACAACTCCTCTCCTAAGATCCAGCCTTCCTCCCTGTGTCTTCCCCTCCAGAGTCCGAAGTCTGCCAGGGATTCTGCTGGAAGGCAGCAAGCGTGCCCAGGGCAGGCGAGCCTCAGCCTTTCCCTGCTCTGTGGTCACCAGGAGTCCTGGTGGTTCTTATCTATAAACAGTGATAACGTCGGCTTTCGCAACCTGCCGTGAAGATTAACGTGATCTAACAAATGTGAAGTACGTGGTCATGCTTCCCACCTATCAGGTGATCTGCTGACGGTTTCGTGGTTGAAGAGGAAAAGTGATGAAACTATTTCATACACACCACTTCACAAATTTACAATTTATATTGATGATGATTGACTCAGAAATCTCCTCAAGTTCTTACTAATTGGTGTTTTCTTAAAGTGCGTGCCCTAGAAGAATCTCACTGGTCCGTTCTCAGGTAATATTCAGGAAACAGTGCCACACACCTTGCCTAGAACGTTTTCAAAATATTTGTGCGTCGTTTACATTTATCACATGGATATTTATTGCTCCAATTATGCTGTGTTGTCTCCCCAACACCCAAAATGTATCAATGACCCAAAAGTTCAAATTTTTAAATAATTTTAATCATTAATAATTATGTGTTAATATTTACTAAATATAAAGTAAATTTATTATATTTTTAAAATAAAGAGTAGTTTTAATATTTATTACTGTTTAAACTTTTAATATGAAACTAATAATCTAGCTATTCCAGCACAGTGATTGTTAACAATGAACAGACTTCAACGCAAGCATACGTTATAAAAAGTGAATCTGCAACAGAGGATTTCTATCAAGCATCCAAAATAGTCAAGAGCTATTAGGAAGTAAGATGAGGATTAACTGAAAACTGACTTTTATTGACCTGCCAATCTGTGCATCACTAGATCCAGTGTCTTTGATAAAACAATCGCAATTAGTGGCATGAAGGCATCAGAGGGGGAAAAGAGACCAAAACTGCAGAAACAGCATTCAAGATCAGAGCTTTCCTTGCAGAAATAGGTCAAGTCACACTTACTGAGAAATGTGTAAATCTGGCCACTAGTTAGATATTATGGTCGGGAAATGAGAAGAAGCAATGGGCGAAATTCCTCAGTGACGTCACTCTGGGATGTCACTGATATTAATGGCGGTTCTCCCCACCTGTGTGCTCTCACAGGTGTCTGGCTGCATGGTTGGGCAAAGCCCGCTCGTATGCAGAGCTCAAACCAACTCTGCATCCGTGTGAGAGGCACACTGGACAGCACAGTTCCCCAGAACACACAATGGACAACTCAGAGTCAGCAGGGACATCTTGAGAACTCCTGCTGCAAGAGAAGAGATTTTACATTTATTCCATAATTACCTGCTGAGCAGTGATACAGACCAGAGGAGGCGTGTGGAAGCCCGCTCTGCTGGGGCAGACAAGAGGTCGCATCTGAAGCCTGATTTATACACACTGTTCACTCTTGGGGAATTGGGGGCCTCTGGTCTTGACTCCAGCTTGAAGAAAATAATAAAAATCGTGCATATTATCAAGTCACAGAAGCAAACTATGTGTGTTATGCAAAGAAAAGGACAGCAGAGTTCTGTTTTCCTACATTATGACACAGTAAGTTCTTCATGTGAGTTTTTGAAATAAAAGATGAAATAAAAAAACCTTTTCTTTGTGATACTAAAATGCCATTAAAAAACACTGTCTGCTTTTAAAAGGCTTACTGAAATGACCTAACAGAGGGATATACTGAGTATTTTGAATAGCTAGCTCAAGCTTATCACTTTAGGACTAAAATTCCACATGTTAACACTGAAAAGAAAAAAAAAAGGTTAAAATTTCTCAGTAAGACCAAACTGAAGACTAAACAGCTTATTTGTCAGAAGTTTGAGTCTTTCTGAACACTTGATGCTTTTTTGCACTATGAGCAAAAGAAATTAATGCTATATTTTAGGAGGCATACTTTAAAACCACATGTAAATATAGAAACAGTATGACAAAATACTTTTCAGATCCAAAAGCAACCAAATTCTGGGTTTCACCACTATTTTCCCCAAACTGGAGCATTCAATCTTCTGCAGGAATACCTCGGAGGCACTGTGGGTTTGGTTCCAGACCAGCACAATAAAGCAAATATTGCAATAAAATAAGTCACACAAATTTTTTGGTTTCCCACTACTATACTGTAGTGTATTAAGTGTGCAATAGCCTTATGTCTAGAAAAACAATGGACATACTTTCATTTTAAAATAATGCTGTTGGGAAAATGGCGCCAGTGGACTTGATCAATGCAGGGTTGCTACAATCTTCAATTTGTAAAAAACACAGTATCTGCAAAGTGCCAAAATGTGAAGCGCAATAAAACGAGGTATGGCTGGACTTAAGAGTGATGCAGGCTCAGGGACCCAGCGTCTAGGGAACCCAGGAGTCCTCAGTGAGAAAAAAGTCACCAACTCTCCAACGGTTGGTCGGATCCACACTCCACCTGATGAGCAGACCTGTGACCAAGGTCATGGAAGCTCCTGACATCACTGGTCTATGTTACACTTGGAATCCCAGCCAGGAGCGATGCACAACTCATTCCCAACAAAAGAAATTGTAGGTTAAGATTTTCTGATTCAGAATGTAAAAGGCTGAGAAAAGAAACTGTCTGAAGGTTCACCTACTGAAGGCTTAGCTCTCTTTGCTACATATTAGGTATCTTTGTTAATACCACTGCCCTCACTGATGTGTACATAGGAAGTGTCCTTGCTGAAAGAAAACATAACGTTTTATGAATTAAATTGGGATGCATTATTTTCTTTAACCAAAACTCCAGCCCCTTTGCTCTATACGTGGAATTGGGATGATTCTGTGCACTGGAAATCTGGGCACTTCTGAGCCTTAAACAATCAAACAGCAAAGACGGGCCCCAGTGCCCACATTTAGGTCACTCTGAGATGCGGCTGAGCAAAAACTACACATGTGACTGTGCATTTGTGAATTTTATGGGCCTTTTCTTTTTGAATCTGGCAGTCAAAGTAGCCATCCAGCCAACTCGAAGATCTCCAGGGAAAAGAGATGCATGTGCATAAGCGCAGAGAGTCAGAATAAAGCCGTTAACATCTGGGTTTGATGCGCCGTGGGCCTGCTCTCCATTTTGCCATGCCGAGCTCTCCCAGCTCTGGGTGCCATCAAGAAGCAGGCGTTCTGGTCTCTGAGACGCATGGTGCCCCAAGATTGGCTTTGGGACAGGTCGGCCCCAAATAGAGACCTCGCATGCGAACAATTAAGAACAACAATAACAAACAAAGAACAACAAACAGGCCATCCCCTGTAGGAAAGCAGGCGATGAGAAAAGGGGAAGATGTGAGGCCTTTACACTCACACCTGCCCTGTGATCAAGCTGTGAATCCAGGGCGTTCCCTCCCGCCAGGATGCGAGGGGAAGAGCGAAGGGTCAAAAATGGACCACCAGCCCTGAGCTCCTAGAGGCTTTGTTTTTCTAAAATTGTGAGTGGTGGGGGGGGGGGGTCCCTGGCCAGGGGTGAGGTGGGCCCAGCTGTGTGGCTCCTTGCCCAGGCCCTCTAAGGGACGCTCCTGTCGGCATTAGCATCTCTTTCCACGCTATCCTGGTGCCACCCAACCTTCCAGCGGGCAGGCGGTCACACAGAGGCAGGGACGGGAAAGTTGGGGGATGGAAAGAAGGAAGGCTCAGAGTCCAAATGCATGCCTATTCCCAGCAAGGGACTCAGGGCACAAGACAGCCGGGGCCCTGGGCCATGGACCTGGTGTCGGGCCAAGGGATCAGACTGGGACAGGGAGGGGCAACGGGACAGGGGCAGCTGAAGGCCTGGAGGGGGAGTCGGCCGTGTGCTGCCAGGGACCCCAGTGCCCAGGGCCTGCCGTGCCTCCCAGCTCGGGGTCACTGGACGGGGAAAGAACAGCCCCCTGAGAGCTGCTTATCCAGCCAGGACGCCAGTCCCCTCCAGATGCCCCGTGTCGGCCAGCCTGGCAACAAGCAGCAGCCCCGTTAGGAGTCCCCTAGCCAACCTCTCCCCAGATGGCACTTCCGAGCAGCGTTTCTACACTGTCCATATGGAATCAGGTGGTGCCCTCCAGAACCAGACATTCCAGAACAGCAGGGACACTTCCTCAGAAGGAACTTATTTTAATTATATTTAACACGATGACCGCAGCGGCCACTGTGTGGGGAAAAGACAGTCCACCCCATTTACCAATGGGAGACGCAAGTCAGCAGCTGACGGAGGATGGTACTTCCGAAGGTCTGTCTCTGAGGGCCAGGGTTTCTTCACTTGACTAATCTTTTCCTTCCCCTCAAATAAACTCCATAAAGATCCTCTTTAAAAGTGCACGGTGCACACACAGTCCCAGCGTCCTGAGAACATTGGTAGCACTGCCACCACCACGAATGACACACCTCACACTTGGCAGACAGCTCAGGATGACGTGTCCTGCCTCTTACAGTTGGCCTGCCTCTCTCCACCATCACCCCTATTTTGCAGAAGGACAGAGGGAGCCAAGGGGCAAAGGTAGGCAGCTCTCAGGGAGGAGTTCAGAAGAGCAGGCCCTGCGGAGACGCCCCTGTCGGAGATCTGGGCTTTCTCCCGAAGCAACCTTGACTCCATCTGAGTAGATTACTGAGATTGCTAGAGCAGGAGATACAGAGATGGAGAAACACAGAGATCTGTACAGAGCAGGGTTTGTGATGGTTCTGTTCTCTGTGAAATAACAGCTCCTTGTGGTCCAAGCAACTTAGCAGCTGTTCAGAGTGAATGGGGCAGGCGGTGCGGGGAGAGGGCACTGAGTTCTTGAGACAGAAACTCCATTTGGACCAGTTGGCTCCGAAGTGGCTGGTCAGCCTGCCCAGCCCAGAGTGAAATAGAAATCAGGATTGAAGCGGTCAACACTTTCCCTCCATCACATGAACAGACAGACCCACTGTCCACAAATACTGGGGCCCCTGCAGGTTCAGGCTTGGGCTGGAGAGAAAGTCGCTGTCTACAGACTCTGTTTCCCTCTGTGGCCTGTGCCCCCCACCCTGACCCACTGGGAGAAGGCCACCCGACCCCACTTTCCCGATCTCAGGGCCCAGGAACCAGGCTGGGTTGGGGGCTGATTCGGTGACATGCAAGCCTTGCCAGCCTCCTCCTCCCTCCCTGACCCACCTCCTGGCCCATGGAAAAGTTCCAGAGCTCATTCATACTATGATGTAAATAGCTTATATCTTCCCAAATGCATTTACATTTTGGAGGGTAGCAAAGTTTTAAGCTAAAGACATATGTCCCTAAAAATCAGGGGAAGAGTCAGACTTTCCTTCATTTCACCTATAATCAGCCCAAAGGTTCCCAATACTCCCTGAAGAAGTGATACACAGAAGAGACACAGAGGTGGCCGGAATGACCCTGGTGGAGAGAGGAGAAGGAAAAAGGCACTGGAGAGGGCCTCCTGCTCTGCCCCAGGGCCCCCTCTGAAAGTCTCGCTCACCCACCAGCCTTCCTGCTGGTGGCCTGGAGGCCTTCAATCTTGCGGGCCTGCACTGACACCGCAAGTCCCTGCAGCTGAAAGATGCCATTTCAAATGCAAAAAGGCAGTCACTTCAGCAATATTGATTGCCAGCTGCCAGCGTCCGCTTCCCTCGGCCAAACACTGAGTGACTGCAGTCACAGGCGGTCACAGCCCAGTGGACAAAGGTGACAGGGCATCTGGCTACACACAGGACGCCTGCCTGAACGGCAGCAAGTGCCCAGCGCCCACAAGGAGCAGGGTGATTGCGGCCATCTCACAGTCCTGCTGACACTGCTGCCTCCCTCCCACAGTCACCGGACTCGGGGCTCCCTGCGGACCCCTCCCCAGGATCCGCTCCCCTCCTGGGCTGGACAAAGCTGAGCTCACCCTGGGCTCTCAGGCAGAAGCTGTAGCGACAGCACAAATGCAAGATCAGGGGACCTCACCCCGACCTGGGTGGGCCCGGGGGAGACAAGGCACACTGCTCCTGCAGCCCGTCTGCCAAGCTGCTCGGAAGGGAAGGCCAGCCCAGGGCTGCAGTGTGCTGGGCCAGTGGGACAATCCACAGGGCCGGCTCTCACTGCTCCCCCAAGGCCAGCAGCGGATGCTCTGGCCACTGACGTACTGATGGGGCTGGTCTCCCTCCTCCCCGAACCCCTCTGGGTCCTGCCACTCTCAATCAGCCCCAAATACTCCCCAGAGAATCCAGGTTCAGTGCGGCCCAGCCCACACCCTCCTGCAGTGGTTCTCGGACCATCTCCCTGGCTCGTATCGGCCCAGGCGTAGCCTGCTTATTCAAGGCCCAGCCACAGAATATATATTGGTTGCCATAAATAAAGTGAGAGACTGAACATACAAACAGACAATGGTGAGACGACAGATGGACAGTGGAACTCTGACCCACGACCCCAGCAGTGACCAGCCCAGGAAGCCAAACCACAGCCTCTGCCATAATCAGCCCAGAACGGCCAGGACGGGTCAGTAACTGCCAGCTTCTCTCATCTTTGCTCCCGCTTCCAATGCAGGACCAACCAGAGAAAATCAAATACGCTCCCCAAGCACATCACATGCAATGCTCAGCTTCCAGGGAGTGGCCTCTGGCTTCCCCGGGCCAACAGCCTCCAGTCGGGGCACACCTGGAGGCCCCCTCCCTTTTCCACCATAAAGCTCTCCTGCTCCTCCGCCTCCTCTGAGTCTCTGCCAAACACAAGGGTGGCCGAGCCTCTTGCCAGAGCCACCTCTGAACAAATAACCTCTATTTGTTCCCGTTTGTGTGGTCTTCACTTACTTCCAAAAAGTACATACAAGGACCTCAAATAATTCACTTTAACTACTCTCTGTCTTAAGAGGATGAGAGGACAAATCACCAACTCGGAGAAAATATTTGCAAATTACATATCTGATAAAGTCCTTATATCCAGAATAAACAAAGAACTCTCAAAATTCAAATGTAAGTAAACAAACAACTCAATAAAAAACGGACAAAAAACTTGAACAGACACTTCACCAAAGACGATATAAAAATGGCAGCAAACACACGAATAGATATTCAACATCATTAGCCATCAGGGAAAGACAAATAAAAACTACCATATAGCTCTTAGAATGGCTGAAATAAAAAATACTGGTGGGCTTCCCTGGTGGCACAGTGGTTGAGAGTCTGCCTGCCAATGCAGGGGACACGGGTTCGAGCCCTGGTCTGGGAGGATCCCACATGCCGCGGAGCAACTAGGCCCGTGAGCCACAATTGCTGAGCCTGCGCGTGTGGAGCCTGTGCTCCGCAACAAGAGAGGCCGCGACGATGAGGGGCCCACGCACCGCGATGAAGAGTGGCCCCGCTTGCCGCAACTAGAGAAAGCCCTCGCGCAGGAACGAAGACACAGCACAGCCATAAATAAATTAATTAATTAAAAATTTTTAAAAATACTGGTAATACCACGGATGGGCAGGAATGTGGGTCAGCTGGAAGTCTGATACGTTGCTGGTAGGGATGCAAAATGGCAGTGACTTTGGAGAATAGGTTCACGGTTTCCGATAAACTTAAACATGCACTTACCATATGACCCAACAGCCCCACTTCTAGGTTTTTGCCCAAAAAAAATGAAAACTATGTTCACACAAAAAATCTGTACCCTGATTGCTTAGAGCAATTTATAATTGCCCAACTGGAAAACAAACTGCAATCCATCCATATTAAAACAAACAAACAAACAAACAAAACAAAACAGCTACTGATAAATGCAACAGCCATGGATGCATCTCAAATGCCAGTGAAAGAAACTGGACCCAAAGGCCGTATCCTGTAAGATTCCATTTATACGACATTCTGGAAAAGGCAGAGCTATGGAGACGGAGAACAGAACAGTGGTTGTCAGGGGATGGAATAGAAGAAGCGATTTACTACAGAGATGCAGCACAAGGGATTTTGGGGGGTGATGGAACAGACCTGTGTCTGAATCGTGGTGGTCACATGACTCCAGGAAAAGTCAGAACTGTCCACCACAAGAAAGAAGTTTACTGTAAGTATAAAGGGAAATAAGTGACATTTTTAAAAATCCTATTTATCAGCAGAACTTTCAGGATGCTCATTTCCAGCAAGGTTTTGAAGGGCAATCACAGAACTCTGTAGTCACACATCGCACGTTTTATGTTAAAACGCCATTAGTAAGTCAGTCAAACGCTAATTGCAAAAATGGGAAAAAAAAAAAGTACATCCGCTTCCCATCAGCATCCTACCCCATCTTTACCGCCCCCCCGACAGCACATTTTAAAACCTATTGATTTACTTATATTTAGAACACGTATTGTTTTCTGATGACAAAGGTAATACACACTCACTATAGAAATATTAAAGGAGGATACAAATAATACCAACTGTACCATTGCTAACTAACCTAACCTATGATTTTCTTTTTCAAAATACTCATTTTTTTCTTGAATGAAGTTATTATTATTACCATTAATGAAACACTAAATATCGCTCATCACAAATAGAAGGTATCCGTAAAATGAACATGACTTAAATAAAACAGTTTAACTATATTTTAAAAGATTAGATTTTTTAAAAGAAATACAGGTCATGATAAATCTAAATAATTCCCCTAAAACACGTACCAGAAAGTAAGCTCCTCAGTGAAAAGGATGGACTTCTCCACCATCAGTCGTGAGTGATGGGCTATTCGGCTTCCAGTCGGTTCTCAAAGTGGAGGGTTCAGCAGCGCCCCCAGAGGACTTCTGAAAACAGACGCAGGGCTGGTGCCACCCCTGCCAGCGTTTCTGATCCTGTAGGCCTGAGGCAAGGTTTGGGAAGCTGCCCCTTTAATAAATTCTCAGGTCTGGTGGCGGCCACTGGTCTGGGGACCCCACTTTGAGAATCTCTGCTTTAGGCGCATTTCTGTCTTCTAGACGATTCCAGTTTTCAGACTGAATATAATTTAGTACCAAGAAAACCAATTCCCATTTTTACATTCTCAGAAATAGTCAACCATCTCACCTTGGTCATGTTGGACACCGAGAATTAATCCTTAACCCAAATTGTATAAGGAACTTTGGGTTCAGGCGATATCCAGAGTCTGCTCTTCTGAATAAATGATTCGTCACATCCTGGAGGTGATGAGAATTTGTTCTCTGTCCACTCACCACTCCCGTCGAGGTGGGGAAAACACCTCTGAATACCTTTCAGCAAGTCTTTCAAGTGTGTCTTCATCATGTTCAAAATATTTTTAGTGGGTTCTTCAGATGAGCTCCCCGCCAGGTCATCTGAACCAGGAAAAGACTCTATTGCCAGCCATGGGCACCACTTTCTCCTGCCCTGCACGTGGAATACTGATGGCAGCTTAAGCTGCCTTCTAGGGATGAATGTACGTTGTTCAAATGAGCTAATATACCTGCAAGATATGCTAATTTGCAAAGCCAGCTGTAATCATGCATACAATCTCACAATTGGGAGATTTCATCTAGAAAGCTCTTAAAACACAAATAGAGTGAAGACTTTTTCAAGCTAAGGCCAAGAAGCCTCAGTATTAAAGAGGAGTCATCTGTAGTCAGTGCCGTCTCGCCAGTGGCCTCCTCTTACCATGACTGACAGTTCAATTGCTTTGCTGCACTCTCCTCTCCAGTCCCGGCTCCTGTCGGGGGTAACCCCGACGGCTTCAGGGAGGAGGTGTCACACCCAGAGCATCCGTTCTGCATCTGTGTGTCAGGGAGAGGGCTGAGACCTGCACGTGGCATCTAAGGGGAACTCCCTACTGGGGCCTCATCCCAAGTGAAAATCACCAAAACACCGTCCCTGAAATATGCTCATTACACGTTTTTTTCTAAATTCATTACAATACATAGGACTATTAACATATCTTTTGAGTTCCTCACATGCTAAAATCCATTTCACACCATCAGTGGTGAGCATCAAGTCCTCGTAGAATTTCATTAAAATATGCATGCTTCCTGAATAAGTGCGAGAAAAATATTCAAGAGTAGCCAGGTCACAGACAAAGATAAAGATGACCCCAGGAGAAGAAAACCTAATGAAGCCATTATAATCTTATTAGAAAGAATCCACTGAGCCAAGATTCAAGAAATATGTACATTCCCACATTTATTTGTAATGGATTTGGTCACTGCATTCCTTTGCACACTCTGAGTGATAAATGATAGATGGATGGATAGAAGGAAGGAAAGAAGGATGGATGGATCAATGGATGGATCGATGGTTAGGTGGATGATGAGTGGATGGAAGGAAGGAAGGAAGGAAGGAAGGGAGGGAGGGAGGGAGGGAGGGAGATGATGCAGAATCACCACTACATCTGGAAGCAGATCCGCCTCTCCTGGTTGATCGTTGTATAACATTGGTCAAGTCATTTTTGCTCTCTGAGCTTCAGTTTCCCCAATTTCAACAAAAAAAAATACAATAATTACTGCCCCACTGACCTTTTGAGGTTATTATGAGAATGATATTCATAAAAAGAAAGAGATTATTAAGATATACATTTATCCATTGGCTTAATTTCCTTTCTTGTTTTGTTTTATTTAAACTTCGGCTGATGTGAACTAGGCTGTGTCCAACGTTCACAAATGATTCACTAGCACACTGAACCCAAGCCACTGGTCGACATGACAATTTACAGAAAAAAATCAGCCCTAAGGTGACAACAGTAGCTATCATTATATGAGGACATCCTAGTTGTCATGCAATGTTCAAAGTGCTTAACTAGTATTGACTCATTTAATCCACAAACAACCCTTTGAGGTAGGTATTATTATTGCATCTATTTTCCATGAAGGATTAAGACACAACAATATTAAGCAACTTGCCCTCAGTCACGCAGTTAGTGAACACGGAGCCAGGGTGCAAACTCAGCGACCTGGCCATTATGAGCATGTAAGCACCACGAGCTCATATCTGGAGTCACACAGACCAGCGTGGAGGACCAGATCTGCAGCACACAAGCTGCACAACCTCATTTAGGCTATAACCTCCTTTCTCATCTATAAAATGGGCATAGGAATATTATCTATTTTACACAATTTTATGGATTAAATAATACACATGTAACCTGATTAGCACTTCACCTAGCATATAAGAACTAAAAAATGTGTGAATTTTGTTTTAATATTTATAACAGGCCACTCTCAGTCCCCTAAAATACTGAGCATAGGCAAACCTACATATATGAATACCCACCCAATTCATCTGCTACTGAACAGAACGTTGGGAGCTGTTAGAACTCTGTGTATGCACGTGTGTGTGTGTGTGTGCATGTGTATGCACATGTGTATGAGGGTGTGCATGTGTGTGTGCGTGTGTATGCACATGTGATTGAGTGTATGCATGTGTGTGCATGTGTGCATTTTTCTCCAGCTGAGCTGCTATCATTATCGATCAAGAAGAAACTTTGAAACCAAAACAAAAATGCTAATACACTTCTGCAGCTGTGCCAGGAATTTGAATAAAATGTGTTCCCCTTTCAGAGAAGACTTTAAAACGCCTGAAATTTCTCAAACGGAGGACCAAGGGAGGTGTTTTCTGAATCTTTATCCCACTGCTGCTTTGTCACACTCACCCAAACAGTTCTTGGGTGATTTCACTGGAGACTAAATCGGCAGAAATGAGCTAAACTGTGTTTTCTTCCCCATCTTCTCAAGGAGGCCTGGTGACTCGCCCACCAAGCCCCAGCAGATGGGGTCACCAATGAGACCACCGAGCAGCCTCCTAAACCCAGATACAGGTCCAAATAATTCACTCACAGTTCAGGCCAATCTTTGTTCCAGATGGTCAAGTGGAGGTGGGCAATTCAACTGCGATCCCAGCTTTTTCAAACTGTGTTCTCTTACCTATTGGTCTCCCACTGCTGCTGTAATAAATCACACAAACGTAATAGCTTAAAACAACACAAATGTATTATTTTATAGTTCTGTATCTCAGAAGTCTCACACGTGTCTTGCTGAGCTACAATCAGGATGTCTGCAGGGCTGAGCTCCTTCTGGAGGCTCTGGGGGAAGAAACCATTGCCTTGCCTTTTCCAGCTTCTAGAAGCCGCCCGCTTTCCTTGGCTCATGGCCCCTTCCTCCGTCTTCAGGGCCGGCAAATGTGGATGGAGCCCTTGTCATGCTGCATCACTCTGACCACCTCTTCTGCCTCCCTCTTCCAATTTTAAAGACCCTGTGATTATTTGGGTCCACCTGGATAAAACAAGATAACATCCCTATCTTAAGGTCAGCTGACTAGCAACCTTAATTCCATCTGCAACTTTAATTCCCCTTCACCATGTGACATTGCATATTCCCGGGTTCCATCTTTGGGGCCGTTACACCACCTCCTAGAATTTACCCACCTCCCTCAACTCTTCCTCCCCCCATAACGCCTCCTCAAGTAAGAGCTCTTCTCAGGGAGAAAGTCTGACACCTAAGAAACACCTAGCAAAGCAGGTTTGATTCCCTCTTCTCAGAGTATCTGTTCTTCACAGAGAGATATAGCATCACATTTATGATGGACACCTGGAACCAAGTGTTAAGCAAAAGGAATGAATCCCTAACTGTAGGGTTAAGGATGGGAGAGTCCTGGAAGTATAAGTGGGCCTTCAGGGGTGAGTGTTGTGAGTTCAGAACCTGCACCGACTTCCCCATCATCCATCCAACACTTACTGAGCACGCCCCGCCGCAGACACTCCACGTGCCACGGGGGTGAGAGAGTCAGGTAAGAGGATAGTTGTTCATTCACGAAGCAGCCTGTGGCGAGACACAAATGTGGACTAGGGGCTCTAAGAGACAAAAGGTGCCTGTACTCCTCCTTAGCGCCCTTGTAGCCCAGCAGCTGTAACTACTATGTAACAGGCAGCTGGGGACACACTACCTGTTTTTAACTGCTGTCTTAATCCTTTCGCCTTCACAGCCTTAACCCATGGGTAAGATCACTGGGTACCCTCCGCGTTGACATTCATAAAGACTAACACGATGACAAAACTTTTATTCACTTAGGCCTTGATAAGGCCAAATGTTGCCAAGAAGCACGAGAAACAGTAACGGAGACATCTCCACACAGAGGACCTCAGGGCTCAAGAGAACTAGCACTTGCTTCACAATCAGATCCCGGTAGGAAGGCAACTTCCAGCAAGTTTCCTGGTGCACAAAACGGAGATAATAATACCCAGCCAGTAGGGTTGTTGTGAAGATTAAATTGAAGGATAACAGACGTAAAGCAATCATCACCTAGTAGGTATCCATTAAATGCTAGTTTTCTCTGCTCCAGCAGTTACTCACAAATTATCAGCATTTGCTGAATCCTGAAATACCAGCGAGTTACTCAAAACAAATCATTATAAACACTATACTCGTGCTGGCTGTAACTTCTTTCCAGTTTTAGCAAAACCATATAAGAACCACACGGGGACATATGGATCAAGCAATAGGGGCAGCTGAGCTGGGAGCAGTTTCATCACTGGACCCCACCCAAAGCCAGCTGGACTTCACTCCACTTTTTCAAAGTTGCTCCAGTAAAAAGCAAGTAAAGTCAGGCTTTCTTTTCTAAAATCCACCAGTGAAAGCCAAAATGATGGCAAATGAGCTCCAGCTTCAGTGAAGGTAGTAAATGATGGCAACCTCAAATAACACGTGATGGTCGACAGTGACACAGAACCACATCCAGCATCCAGAGTGGACTCTGCGTCTCTCTGCTGAGCCAGGACAGCAAACAGATGTCACTGAAAATGAGAGGGTCTTGAAAAACCTGGGAGGAAGCAGAATGGGAAGGAGGGCATTGCTGAAGATGGGTCCTCTTTGGAGACACTCTCAGCTTTTGAATTCCAACCTGGAGAAAAACAGGAGAGAAGGAAAAATGGCAATCAGTTTTGTGACTATTTACCATTTAATCCTAATTAAACAACAAAAAAAACCCACTAAAAATATGAGTTTACTGGGATGCATTCTAAGGGCATGCCAAAGTGAAAAACAGGAAAATGCAGAAAAACCTGCTCCTAAGTTAGAGGATGATGCAGAACAGATGAAAAACCAAGGTGACTATTTCACTAGCTCACTCCCTCTCTGTGCTGTGGCTCAGACTACCCTTGAGTAACTATCAGACCCCAATAGGATCGTTCCCACTGGAAGATGAGCAGTGCTCTTCAATAAAGGTCTGACAAAGACATGACGCAAGTGAAAATAGAACAGTCAGGGAAAAGGCTGACAAAGGACACGCTTTCAAAGAATTGTTCCAAAGACAGGGAAAAATATCTTCCAGGCAAATGCTTCTTTATATTCTCAGATAAATTTAAGAGAAAATGGAATATGGAAGAAATACCTGAGAGAAGAACTATAAGAGATAAAACAGAGAACATCACAAAATAGAGATAAAAGTGAAGAATAGCAGAAGGGGATAAAATTTAAGATAACAAAACTGTTACAGAAGCGAAAACCTCAATTAAAGCAGCAGGAATCTGAACAGACAATGCCAAGCCTGTGGAAACGTCATAGAATGATGTGGAAAGATGAAGGGTTACAAGGAGGAGGTGATGCACGTGAGAGAAAGACATCAGGTTCCAATTTAGACTCAGTCAGTTCTTACAGAGATGCGGCTACTTCATTCATTCTTCACGTAGTCATTCATTTGTTCCTTCTAAAATTCTTGAATAATTGAGTTCTGACTACGCACAGGTGTTGTTCCAGGACCCCAGACATAAGCAGTGAGGAAGCCGCCAGCTCCCTAAAGCTGACTTTATCATAAAGACGGGGAAGAAGCAAGGAAATGAACCAAGTTCAGATACTGTCAACTGCTATGAAGAAAACCAATCAGAGTAAAGATAAAGAGAGGGGCTGGGAGGAGGGGTCCCCAAAGGGAGAGGACATGGAGCAGAACATAAAATCATTCCCAGATATCATGGAAGGAACTTTCCTAAACTAAGGAAAGACCTGATACCCCAGATCCAGTGGAAAAAAATGATACAAGACAATAAACACTAAGATATATCCAGAGGAAGTGACTGAATTTCAAGTATTTTTTTAAAAACCCTAAGGGCAGGAAGCAGAACACGGAAATCGACTAACAAAGGTAAATTCCTGGATGACCCGAGATTTTGTGCGCACGGTTCAGAGCCAGGGGCCCACAGAACAATTCAGGCTGCACTGATGCTTGAATCTCAGCTGCAGATGCCGCGGCCTCTGGTGCCTCTTTAAAGAGCAGTATTCCCAAAGCCACATTCGGAACCTCTGACTCACTAGGATGGAATTGCTGGTCCGTATGATACAAATATCTCTGATAATTCTGAGGCTGCAGGGGTCCCAGAAAACCACACTTTGAGAAACACTATTCTCCAAAGATTGGGGGTAAGAAGTATGACTCCAGGGTTTCACACCCAGCCAGTTTGTTTGTGTCCACACTGAATAGAAAACTTTTTCTCAGTTATAGCATCCATGAGCCCTTCGTGGAAAAAAGGCTAGATGCAATCTAGGAAAATAAATAAGGAAATTAGGAATGAGAATATGAACTGGTGGTGAGCATTGCATGTATTTAAATATGGAATCAAGATAAAGTGATTGTAAGAATTATGGGGATAAAGCAGAAAGTCAATACTTTTATTTTAATCAAAAATACTAAGATTATAACAAACTAACAATAATCCAGAGATGGGGAGGAAGAAAGAGGATATAAAGCCACATATTTCCCCATCTTTCATGGGTTGGGACAAATCGGTATTATTTGAAGTTGATCAATCAAGAAATAGAAGTATAAGCAATTTTTTAACGTTATAAAAGTAACCCTTAAAAAAACTAAAATGAAACATAATCTTCCCGAATATTTACTAGACAGACTCGCTCTCCGGTCCAGTTTTCTTTCTGTGTCTCTCTCACACACTCAGATTGTGTGAGCAAAAAAAAGAATACAAAGGAAGCATAAAAAATGGAAACAATAACATAAAATCATGCATAACACCTTCTAAAAATACATCTGTCGCAATAGATGTAAACTGGATAAATTCACCACCTAAAAAGTATATTAAATTAAAATTCAAATATATGCTGTAAGAAGCAGAAAGATCGGAAGTAAAAGTGTGCTAACAAAAAGAATATTCATGACGAGTAAAGCAGCTTTCAAAGCATGGCGCCTGAAAGCCTTCACGTCGTGCTGGACACTCACAGCCTCAAGATGCTCTCAGCAATGCCTGAGTCTCCAACACGTTCCCCTCTTCACTTCCTTCAAAGTGCTATTGACCTCGGTGAATTGTCAAACGTCTTGCTTCGTTGTGGCTTCTTGTCTGTGATATGTACAAAAGCAAGCTGGGAGAGGGTGATGGTCTTCCTTCCTCATCCTTGTTGCCTAGAACAGCACATGAGTGATGCCCAGGAAGTATTTTTTGCAAAAATGAATAAAGAATAGATGCGATTTCAATTACCATTTAGATGATTTGACACAAGAAAATCTGTTAATCTTTGATCAGTAGATCAAAGACAAGAATGTGAGAAACAGATTCATGAAGAAAGTTTATAAAATTGAAAGTTCTTTTCTGATTTAAAGAAAGACTTAATAGGTTAGATTCATCCTTAAATGGTGCACATGTGCACACACACACACATGCACATGTCCGCACACACACACCCCCAAAAGGCAACATAATACTTAACGGTGACATGTTGGTGGCCAGTGTTATTCATTCAACATAAGAAATGACTAACGTCTTCTTAAGTCCTTGTATTTTTCTAGAGGAGGACAGAAATATACAGGTTAAAAAGTTTAAGTAGTCATCAAAATAACAGAAATAGAATGTTTACAAACCAAGAGAGCAGAGGAAAAAACTTAAAAAACCAAACAGAAGGCAAAGAATGAGAAAGAAAAAGTCAAAAGAAATTGTAATTATAAATTTTTACTTACTTATCACTACTTAGTATATTGTTTATTATAAATTATAAAAATAAAAATATTTAAAACTGACCAATAAGAAACAACACACGAAATCACTGGGGATATAGCTACAGCAGTATTGGGAGAAAAAAGAAAGCCTTGATTGCATATTAAAAAGCTGAAGAAAAATAATCTAAATCTCCAACTCAAGAAGTTGGATAAGAAAAAGAGAATGAACCAAACACAGGTGGGAGGAAGAGCACGCAAAGATAACACAAATTAGTAAAGCAGAGAATGTAGTGTATCTCTGGGAAAAAAAAGTCAAGGTACCAAAATACTACCAGAAATAATAAAATATTACTAATATTGTTGGTCATGAAATTGTTATTGAAAAATCAATAACTTTTCTTTATAATAAATAGATTTTAAAATGTACTGGAAGGGGATTTCTCATTCACAAGAGCAAGAAACCAGACGAGAGTCTTAGGTATAAACGTAAGAAGCAAACAGAAGCACATTGGAAACACATTTAACTAAATGAAGGGACATAAAAAAAGCCTTCAGTAAGTAGAAGGACATACCTCCATAGTGAAAAGACATCAATTCTCCTAAAATTTACAGATTTTAAAAATCAGGAATTTTTTTTTTAATTGGCCAAAATCTAAAAATGGTCATATGAAAAGAGCCAACAACTTTCGTACGAGAAGAGTAATTGCATTAACAAACATATGATAAAGCTACGTTAGTTAAAGCAGTTTAATACATACACCATGTGCTAAAATTCATAGAACTGTAGAACTAAAAGAAACTAAATAGAACTAAAAAGAAAAATGAAAAAGAAGCTACCAGAACTAAAAGAAAAAAAATTCAATTTTCCTGAATGATAATTTAAAGAAGTAACTTTTTTAAAAAAAAAAAAAGGCAATATGATACAGAAATAAAAATGGTTATGTAAATCCAGGCAACAGAATAGGGTCTCCAAAAATGAATAAAACATATAGAAATGTTCATGTTCTAATGCTACCATTCAAACAGTGGAGAAGGATGGACAGGTCAACCAATTGTGTCAGGACGACTGACTAGCAATTTCGGGAAAGGGAGAATGAATCACTACTTCAACCCTTTACACCAAAATTAACTTCACTTGGGCCAAATAGTCATGTGTATGCGAGCTTTATTGAGATATAATTGCTATACACAAAAACCTGGACATACTTAATGTATTCAATTTGATGAGCTTGAACATACGCGTACACCTGTGAAACCATCACCACAATTAGAGCACTAAACATATCCACCACCTACAAAAGCTTCCTCTTGCCCCTTTGGGTTTTGTTATTGTTGGTTTGGTTTGGTTTGACTACAGGGGCTATATGTAGTAAGAACACTACATGAGATGCACCCTCTTAACCAATTTATAAGCTGACAATACTGATTTGTTAACTAGAGAGTAGAATGGTGGTTGTCAGGGCCTGGGAGGAGAGTGGAAACAGGGAGATGTTCAGTGGGGGTAAAGTTTCAGTTAGGATGAATATTTATAGAATGAATATGTTCCAGAGACCTACAATACTTAACTTTCTCAATGGAAGCATGATAGTTCTAAAAGAAGCATGGATTTTCCTAATAAGCTGGAAATAGCTAAGTGGTTATAACTGTGCCCCCAAACCCAGGTAAAATAAAGAAGACTGATAACAATGCCTAAATAAAATTTGTCAAATTCACTGAAGCAAAATTTCCATTTACTAAATCGGTAAAGAAATGAAAATCCAGGGGAAATGCACACAGCACCTATGACGGGTGAAAGGGGGTTTTCCAGAATGTAAAAAGAACAAACACACCTTGTTTGTTTGTTTAAATTTCATCAGCCCAAAAGGAAAATGTCCAAAAATATGGATGGGCTGTCGAGAGAAGAAATACCACAAAAGTATGAAACAACCATAAGTCAAGAAATGCACATCATAGCAAAAAGTACCGTTTTTACTTACAGATTTGCAAAGGCTTACCAGCCTGTGAATCATCCAGTTCTGGCAGTAGTATGGGAAAGAGGCACTGGTACTTCCTAGTAATAGCTGGACTTGGTGCTCCTTTGAGAAGGGCGATGTGGCAACAGTCCCCGAAATTTAAAGCGCACCTGGGCTTTGACCCAGCAATTCCACAAGGGAGACTGAATCTTACAATGCACTCACTTCATTGAATCTCACAAAGATTCTCTCTCTCTGCCTCTCTCTCTCTCTCTCTCTCTCTCTCTCTCTCCCTCTCTCTCTCTTTCTCTCTCTCACACACACACACACATACACACACACACACACACACACACACACACACACACAGAGGCGTGTTTATTCCAGATGAGATACAGAGAAAGCTTTCTGTACTCAATGCCCTGGTCTTCGCTCTCTACGTGAGTTATTTTAATTATCTCAACAACTAGGCGACATGGGTGTCTTTTATTCCAATTTTACAGATGAGGAGACTGGCTTACAGGAGGTGGGTGGCATGGCCAGAGAGGGATAAAGTTAGGATTTGAACTGAGTCTTTTTTTTATACCAAACTTGCTCTAAAGCACTATCCTTTTTCTTGCTTTTCTTTTGTCTGTAAAAGAGGAAAACTGGAAACAGCTTCAACATCTATGAGTAGAGGACAAATTAAAGTTGTTTCTGGAATACTAAGCAGGATTCATTTCCATCAGCTTGAAGGTATGTGTAGATATGAAAAAAAAAAAATGTCCAGGATATGTCAGGTGAGAACAAGAAGGCACGGGGTATGTAAAACACGGTTCCTCTTGTGTACGTGCCCTGCACACGCTTGTGACAGGATAGAAGAAAGTCCTTGTCACACACCCTGGGGGAGAGGACCCAGACACATGGGAAGTGGGCTGGGGGCAGGGGGCGAACTTTTAATTTAGCCTATTTTGTACTCTTTGCTGCCTTTTATAGTGAACATGTCTTTCTTTTATAATTTTTTTTCAAAAACTAATTTTGAAATAAAGAATAAACATTTCCTGGATACTTCCCCAGGATATGAGTCTGTTCCAAGAGGTCCACACCCAAATCAGGAGGTCTGGTAACATTCTGACAATAGGATTTCTAGAAAGAGAGGAAAAAATGACTTCAAGATGTGATGTTTCCTCATCAACAAGGGGCAATGAGAGCTGCGCTCCTGGCTTGCCATTGGCCCGGGCCCACGGCATCGGTTCTGGCTGTGATACAGCGGCGCATAGGAAGCAGGCTGCTCCCAGGGTTTCAGCTGGGAGCACAGGTCCTATTTTTACAGGGTGTGTGCCAGACCTCTCCCACCCCCATCACTCATTTCAACAAGAACATGCCCCCCAGCTCAAGAAACAAGAGGCAGGGTCACGGGGCACAAGTATCCTGTGTTTTCCCGATTGGCGCACTCTCCACTCCCTGGGAGAAATTCTACAACTAAAGACAGAACGGTTTATCCCCTTTAAATGAGGGGAGCCTCACAGAGCTTCAAAGGAAAAGGTGCAAAATTTTAAGGGATGGTCCCACGTACACAGCCACCCCTCAATGGGCAGGAAGATTTTCAAAAGAATTAGCCCAGAAACTTCTTGGAGGTGAAAGGGTAACGCGTTGGGGAAAACCATCCCATCCGATCTGCTGTGGCGTTTTTACAAAAGAAATTAGCATTTCATCACACGGGGCTTGTGAGAACATCAGCTATGTTTCCACACCGTGTTCCTAACATAAACATCCCCACGTGGTCATTTGCCTGTTTGTGAATTTCCACTGCAGATAATTGAAGAACAAACCCCAGTTCAGTTAGGGAAGATATACAGCTCCTTATCGGAGGACTGTAGATGTTCCTCTTAACAGTGTACAGACACGGAGATTAAATTTCAGAGAGAGATTTATTTTGTGCTATTGTCCTGTTATTCACCAGAGGATTGTGCAATGCAAGTAATCTGATCAGAAAAATGCATAGGGACATATTTCAGAAAACCAGTAATTGTGGTAACATTGAGCTCTGCGAGGTGCCAAAATAAAGTCCGGAATAACACTCACTCTTTTCCCCCAATTCCTTAATCATAACTTCATGGGATGGTGTAATGTTGTCCGTTACAGCACAAGCTGGCACAAATCACTATCGGACTCTTAGAGATTTATTGTAATTTGAGATGTATAGCCCTGCTCTAGACCCAAAATCAAAATGATATTTTATAGACGAGCCCTCGCAAGATTTTACGGCTTTTTTATCTTAAGAATTCTCTGTCCTTGGTTAGGTACCGCAGGTTGTTTTTTTATTACGTTATGAAGCAGTTAAGTCAAACAATAGAAAAATTACTAAAACTGGCTGTATTTAAACTCTGTTTACTTCTTTAAACTTTTGACTTACCTACCTAAAAGGTAATCTTTCAAGAACAAGCCCCAAACAGAATCATTGCCTCTTTGCTTTCCTCAAGTCCTTATGGAATAAACAGAATCTGTAACAAGATCCCTTTAACCATTTTTTATTCTGCTCATATTTGCAATGATTTTATGACAGACAGCCGGTTGACCTCTCTCGCATTATCACAGTCAGTGCATCCTGGGATTAAAAACCATTTAGGGCCCAAGTCTTAAGCAGACTCCCACACAGCAGTATGGTGAACATTACGCATTGTTTCTTTTTACTGTCACCAGCTTTACTGGCTCCACTAAGAAGTAGGGGAGCCAGGTCCTCGTTTTTAAGCAGAGAGCAACCCACTTACCAATGTGGAAAGTGGCATCTGACGAGATTGCAACGGTGGCAGGGAAGCAAATGCATGAGCTCTTGATGGCCACCATCCCCACTTTATCATGAAATGGTCGCACACTACATGCCTCTCCAGAGACTTTTCCTGGGAATATTGTCTTTACAAACACCGACTGGTGTCTAAATTGCTTAAGAACAAATATGTTGAGTTGCTGAAAAACCACATTAGGAAGAGCACAGCAATCTAACTAGCGGCTTAGAAGCCTAATCACAGGGGACGTTGCAGGCAATTCCGGCGAACAGTTCAGTTGCCCATGGATGGATTCTAGGTGTGAGTGGGTCCCAGGAGGACACACTGCCTACCCACCTCCACTGTGATGGTTCACTTGGTAGCCTCCGCCCTGGGCGTGGTGCCTGTACAGATGAAATAAACAGGGAAGGTCAGTTACAGCCACACAGCATCTCCTTCCAGGATCTCCCCCGCATGAATTAGGGTGGAGACAGCGGATTCACTCCTGTGCAACCCCAATTTCCCAACTGTCAATTTCAAAGACAGAAACCGCTCTGCAGAAACTGAACGCGGGATAAGATCCTAAGTCACTCCTTTTGTTGATATCCACCAAGTAGAACAGACATCCCAGAGATGATTGGGCTTGGAATCTAAGGTGAACTTGAATTTGGACAAGACCAGTGGATGTTTTAATAAGCTCTTATGCTTGTTTTCTGTGCCCACCTAAGAAGGACTCCACCACTTGTAAACAGTTAACAGGGAAGGAAAGAACTCCATCTGGGAAGTCGGTGTTAGTCTTTAGTTTATCTGTGAAAACAGGAAATGGGTGGTTTCTAGAGAAACGAATGCCTTCTGAGTCTCACACTGTTAAGACTATTAATCTAGTCTATCTTAGAAATAAATCACATTACCACCTTATATTTATATATTGTTTGACAGTCATTTCCTTATTTCTGCTTCTTAACCATGTGAACAAAGATAGACATTATCATCGTCATTTTAGATGATAAAACTGAAGCTATGCAAAAATATTGATGTTATTCCTGTTAAAACTGGAAATAGAGCAAAGATGTCTATTATCACTATGGTTTTTTAACATTGTTCTGATAGATTTTCCCAATGCAGTGACATGTGAAATATTAAAAAATGAACTATTATAAATGAAATGACAAAATTATTTGCAAGAAATATACCACATACAGAGAAACCCTTAGAATTAATTCAAGTTTTAAGTAAAGTAGCCAGAAACAAGTTAAATATAGAAGAATTAATTCCTAAGGTATTAGAAAACAGAACGGAATAAAATTAATTTCATAATAGCAAACAAACATATAAAATTCAAGGGCAAATCCCAACAAGAATTGTACAGAATTTGCAACAGGAAAACCACAAGTATTTCCTGAGAGACATTAAAACATTTTATAGAAATAGATCATGGTCATTGATGGGAAGACTGAATACAGTAAAGATGGATATTTTTCCCAATTAATTTAAAAGAGGAATACAAATGCAGTCATAATCCCAGTGGATATTGTTATGGCACCTGACAGAATCATTCTAAAATTTATATCAAAAATAAATAACAAAGGAGAGGTAAGAAATTACTGGGGGAGAAGAAGAACAATGCTGGGAAATTTTCCCTGTCAGAAAGACTCATTTAACTAATGACTTTTTCATTTAAGAGGGAAAATTAAAAACCATGGGGAGGAGACATTTAATAAATAGGGTCAGAAAAAATGCCCACATGTGTAAAAAAAATTGACATAAGTTATAGGCACACCTCATATGATATAACAAAATAAATTCCAGATGGGTTTAAATTAACTCACTAAGAAAATACTAAAAAAATGCAAAATTTTTAAAATAAGACTATATATATATATATATATATATATATATATATATATATTTAGGCTGTAAATTCCATGAAGGGAGAATCATGTCTGTCTTTCCAAATAAATGAATGAATGAGAAAACACAAAAACAATGGAGGAAAAGCACAAAGAAAATATGGATTGCTGTGATAATTTAAAACACCTTTTTAAAATAGAAGGGAATTACTGAGCCTGCGCGTCTGGAGCCTGTGCTCCGCAACAAGAGAGGCCGTGACAGTGAGAGGCCCACACACCGTGATGAAGAGTGGCCCCCGCTTGCCGCAACTAGAGAAAGCCCTCGCACAGAAACGAAGACCCAACACAGCCATAAATAAATAAAATAACTAAAATAGTGTTAAAAAAAAAAACCCTTCTAAAATAGAAGGGAAATAAATCTGGGAAAAGATTGCAAATAACATGATCAAGTTTTTAATATAGAGAGATTTTATTAGTCAATAAGAAAAAGACAATTTGAGAAAAGTGGAGAACATTTCAAATTGTGGTTTGGGAGCATCAGGAGAGACCCACACTGTGACTGTCCTGCAGCTCTGTGGGCCTGCTGTGGTTGGTGACATAAATTTACACTAGCCTTCATCTGGGCAGCCCAGACACAGAAGCACCGATCTAAATACACTTTCAATACTTTGACATCATCATTATCTAGGGATGGTGTTGCTTTACCAAGATTCCTAGATACAGATACACTTCCAGTCACTTTTTGCTAGGCTGAGGTTTGATAAAATCCTTACCAAAAAAAAAAGTTAGAATATTGTGCTAACTTGGCTCACAAAAATAAAATAGAAAAGTTTCACTTTTCTGTGAGAGTTAGTCAATTTATCTTACACATACATAAAACATTACTCTGCAAGGATGATAAAAATCTATTCAATCGTCAGTTTTTGTGGTTTAGGCACCAAGAAAAACTCTTCCATCGCAAAAGCTTCCAAACACACATGTGCACACACACATTATAAAGGAAGCCAAACACGCAATCTGACTTCTCAAAACTGGATACTCTGTTCATTGGTGTTCATAACCTTTGTCTTCAAGCATAAAGAAGGAAGATAAAGCCACTCAAGAGTTAATGAAAATTAATGATGGAAGGGAGACAGGCAACAATAAAAAATTAAATTGACTAATTTACAGGCAAATTTTAGGGAAAAATAAAAATACACAAAGAAATAGATTAAAAGGCAAAAACTCAATTGTTTTCCTTTAAAAAGATAAAATAACGTAATGGCACAAAGTATAAGGGGGAAAATATGTCTTAGAACTTGTTCTGTATTTCTGATTTACTAGCAGAATAGATGCTCTTAATTTAAAAGTTAGAAAACAGGATTCCGATTACTATGGCTGACTAAAGACATATTATTCTCTCATCCCTATCCAAACCCAGTTTGAATCACTAAAAGAATATTTTTTAATCCATTATTGTACTAGAACTGTACCCCTCAATAGATCAAAACAGAGAAGAAATTCTGGAGAATACAGAGCACATGGAAATTGATCAATGGCAAATTCCAATAAGTTAGAGTGCCAACAATTCCAAACAGACAAAAAAGAGGGCCTTCATGAAAGTAAGTTTCCCAGGAGAACCCCCGTAACACCCCAAGATCAGAGGAGTAAAAAGATCCTCTTGGAAGAGATCTTCCAAGATTCCTCTTGGAAGTGTTTGTTCTTTTCCAGCCTTTTGAGTTCTAATATAACTCGTTTGTTTCCATTTTTGGTGATAGAGCTAAATAATGGTATGATTTTCCTGTGAGTTTTGTTTAGCTGTATCCCAAAGATCCTGATACACTGTTTTCCTTAGAACAGTTTTAGAAATTCTGCAAGTTTGTTTATTTCCCCTTTGACCCAAGAGTTGTTAATAGATGGTTTTGTTTTTCCAGGTGAAAGTGACTTTTGTTTTTTATTTTCTTATTAATTCCTAGTTTTATTGCATTTAGTCAGTGAGGGTGGTGTGTATTATTTATATTTTTTGGAATTTACTGAGGTTTTCTTTATGGCCTAATATATGGTCATTTTTTTTGTGAATGTGTACTTGGAAAGAAAGTATGCTCTCTATTATAGGGGTACAAAATTTGAAGTATATCCACAAAGTCTACCTTATTTGCTGTGTTGTTTGGTCTTCTACGTAATGAATAAGGTAGATGAGTATTATCCACACTGATTTTTTTGCCATCTTGATCTGTCTAGGACTGAAAGGGTAAATTGCCCTACTGTATATGCCTGTCTATAGCTCCTACGCCAGTGAACCTCTTTTCGTTTCTTCTTTCCTTTCCTGTAGTTTCTGTTATATGAGGGTTGCATCTGTGTAATCTAATGCAGAGATACTAATAATATTTATATCTTCATTGTGAAGTGTGGCTTTTAGCATTATAATATATCCTTTTTTTTTTCGTTTAAGTTTTATGGGGCTGAATTCTACCTTGTCTATTATCAAATTGCAACACCTGCTTTCTTTCAATTAGTATTTGCATCCTTACCAGCCTTTTATTTATTTTTCTCAATTACTTTGTATTAGGCATATCTCCTGAATACAGCTTTGAGTTGTAGTCTGCTTTGTGAGCCAATCTGACATAATTCTTTAAATGAGTGAGTTACGTTTATCGATATAACAATATGTTGAGTTTGGTTCTTTCATGTAGTCTCATGTAATATATACACGTTTATATGTACGTATGTATGTATATGTATATTATGTATATCATGATTCACACAGATGCATATTCAAAGTCTTTCACTATAGGGTCCTGTTCTCTACTATTCCGGTATTATTTACCAGACTTGGTATTTATGAAGGCTTATATTTTTCTTCTAGTGTTTCTCTTGTTACTAATAACTTTGCATGATAGCCCCCATATCCTCTTTAGATTAATCAGCCAATCTCAATATAGCCAGATATAAACAAAGCTGAATATCCGATTTTGCAAGAGAATTAGACTCTAAGGCATCTATTTTAGATTTTAAAAAAAGACATCTCTTAAGCATCTAAAATGATGCATAGCTAGTTCCATCATGGGAGAAGGGAGAAAATCAAATCATTTTCCATATGGCTGAATTTCTCCCAGAATCCTGATTAAGAATCATTCTCAATTATGGCAACAGACTTTAACTGGTAACTGGTAATTCTGGCCCTTTTCTGTTCCTCTTCCCCCAACCACCAAATTGTTAGAAGCTAGCAGCAGTGTTAATCTTCATACTCTTAATATACGTAAGATGTTACTACTTGATTTATCAGTTGCAGCTGATATTTTACTCTTAGCTAATACCTACCGGGTAATCAAACAGCGAGTCTGTCTACTCTCCTCTTTCTCCTCGTGTTTTTCCTTGCATCGTTTCAGCATCGTCAGAGCACACAGCACAGGACTAACTTGTCATCCTTATTTGCATCTTTCAGCCTTAGTCCTGCAGTGAAGTATCTTCAACACCTTCTGAAACACTTTATGCCGAGTCTTTCCTAATTACTTTGTGGTTGCCTGACACCCTCTCTCGCATAGACTCCCCAGGAAGGACTCACAGGAACGCTGTCCTTGAGTTCTTGAATGTCCGCTGAAGTTTCTCTGTGGCCTTTGTACTTGAAGGAAAGCTGAGTGGCTTGTGAAATCCTTCCATCACACTTTCTTTTCTTGACAATCTTTAAAACGTTGCTTTCTTGCGTGAAGTGTTTCTGTTGAGAAGACTGACACCACTCTCATTTTCTTTCTCTTACAAGTTATCTTGACATGTTGTCTGGATTCTCAAAGAACGTTTTCCTTAGTTTTCAAAGCCCAATAGCTTTCCTAGGACACATCTAGGGCTCTTCCATTCTGGGTCAGTTTGCTCACGTATGCAGCACCCTTTTCAGTATGGAGACTAAAGTCGAACTCTATCTCAGGAAACCGTGAATGGCTGAAAACGTGGACTCTGTGTGGCCACTGCTCTGTCTCCAGGTCGAGTCTGGTACTGGAATGTCTCAGTCTGGTTCTGGGTCTCCTACGGCAGGTCTTACCCTCAGGACAGGCTTGCCACCTGTTCGCTTTGGGTTTGGTTGTTGGAACATTCACCGGGAGGCTCCCTCTGGGCCTCCCTGCTCACTGCCTGCGCCTCTCTGCCCGCCGGACCCCACTGTGCCTGCCCTGCTCAGCTTGGTTTCTGATCCCGTGTTCTCCCTCAGAGCGAGTCTCTGTTCCTCTCAACGCATCTCCTGCTCACTCGAGAGGCCCAAGGGCCAGGCTGTTGAAGCACCTTTGCGGCCCAGAGCCCACCTGTACAACCACTTCTGCTCTCCCAGCAACATGATCCGAGAATGTCTCCCAGCCTGGCCAATTGTGGCTACATTTGCACATTCAGTGTGAGATGTTTGATTGACGACAAGGCACGCCCTCAGCCCATCTGTCAGCACACAACTGATCCCTCGCTGCCTTGGCGGAGGGTGGTTTGGCCACCCCCTTCCATATTCTGGGGTTCAGCTGGAGTTTCTTTGTCACCTAGTTTTTGTAGTCTGCAATTTTACGTCCTTCACTACCCTATTTTGTTTACTTGGGTTGCAGAAAGCATCCTGGGGAGATTCAAAACCACACTGAGGCTATGACTCCAATGCCACAGTCTAATAGATTTTTTTAATGTTGATAGAATGAATTATGCTCTAAAAAAGCTTTTAATATTTCATAGTTTACCTAAGAAAATACCGAACACTTACATATCATAATAACCGTATTGAGTCTTTACATCCAGAACCTAGTATGTCCTTCTATTCATTCAAACCTTATTTTTATATTTCTTGGCAAAATTTTGTAGTTTTCTTCGTTTGTTTCTATATTCATCTTCTTAATATTTTTTCCTAGGTTAGTATTTTATTCTAGGGTGCTTTTGTGAATAGGAACACTAATTATGTTTTCCACTAATGTGCTAACTGCTTACAGATCATATGTAAGATTGCTATTGATTTTTATATACTTATTTAGGAACAACATACATTTATATTTCCTTTTATATTTCCTAGATAAAAGATAAACTAGATTTTTAGCACAAATATAAAGATCAAACATGTTTCTTTGTTGAAATGAAATATCAATGGGGAATTTAGAGAATATTATTTTAATGACCAATTTTCAAATCAAAAGATCTTTTTCATTTTATGGTTTACGGTCATAATCATCAGATAAATCACAACTGATTTAATCAGTAGAATTTAATCAGGAGAGATATGCGAGGATTTGATCCACTGGTCTGAAATATCTTTGAAAATAACATAATTCTTTGTAATAATGCATTGTTCTTTGAGCAAGATCTTGTAAATGGCCCCTTTGGAGATGTTCTGAGAAATTGTATCTGTTTATAATCTGGTATTGGAATTTGAACAGAAGTTTGCATATTAGAAAAAGAAATTCTTTGGGAAACTCACTCTGCATAGTTTTGATTATAAAAATTCTGTGAATCAAATCATGAAAACACACTTTGGACCATCTGAGCAACCCCCATCTGCTTAAATAGAAAAGACCCAGAGAAGATGCACGTACCTCTCTTTCTTCTATTTTCCGAGAACAGTCCAGGGAGCCCGGATGCTTCTGACCCCGCAGGCTTGTCATTGGGGAAGTGCGGGAGGCCTGAGAAGCTCCAGTTCCCACGCAAAGAGAAAGCTGATTCTGGGGTGGAAGGAAGAAACGAGGGGTTTTCAAGAGAAAAGAGAGAGGGCCGGGGAGGAGACAAAAACAAAGCAACAGTGGGTCCCAACTTTGTGTATAAAGTCAGCTGCGAGACCAGTCAGGCAGGGACACCTCAACCGGCCACAGCCCCCTCTGCCTCCGTGGGGACATTAGGCCATACGGAGTGAACTAGGCCGTACGGACAATTCAGTAAACCACCGGCGGGGTTTGGCTCTCACAGATCATCTTGACTCCAGAGCAGCTCGAAAGGTCTCTGCTGGCAAGTGTGCCTCCTCTTAGGCTAAGACCACAGTCACCTAACCTTGAATCCCAGACCCTCACTGACCCTTGTTAACCATGCAGTGGGCAGTTAGCTAGCTTCCTCGACTATAAAATGAAAAGTTTAGACTAGATGAGCTTTCCTACCTCATTTCAAATATCGTAGGTTAACGCATATATGTGGAATCTAGAAAAATGGTACAGATGAACCTATTTCCAGGGCAGGAATAGAGACAGACATAGAGAACGGACATGTGGACACGGTGGGGGGGGAAGGGGAGGGTAGGATGAATGGGAGATTAGGACTCATATATATATACACTACCATGTGTAAGATAGCTAGCTAGTGGGAACCTACTGTATAACACAGGGAGCTCAGCTCGATGCTCTGTGGTGACCTAGATGGGTGGGATGGGGGAAGGGGTGGGAGGGAGGTCCAAGAGGGAGGGGATATAGGTATACACAGAGCTGGTTCACTTCGTTGTGTAGCAGAAACTAACACAGCATTGTAAAGCAATTATACTCCAATAAAAAAAAGTTACCAGTAACTATATATTTTGAGGTACACTGCCTAATTAAAAAAAATAGCTCATTTCCACTCAGACATTCCATAAGGCTCTGAAACCCATAACACGAGTCCACATAGTCAAATGCCTTCACCTGACAATTACATACTGAGTGCAAACAACAACCTAGGCAGTATGCGAGCCAATGGGGGTAGAGTAAACAGAAATGGGGGAGGGGCTGCAAATAGGCACAAGGTTTCTTTCTGGGGAGACGGAAATGTTCTAAACTTAGATGATGGTGATGGCTGCACCACTAATGAATAATTGAATTGGGTGCTTAAAATGAGTCAGTTTTATAGCATGTAATTTATGTCTCAAGATATCCATTTTAAAAAGAAAAAGAAAAAACAGAGCAGCTAGGCCTAGTTCTACAATGCTTCCAGAAGGATAAACAAGAAAGGCAGGTTGGGGAGCTGGGTGTGACAGCAAAGGATTCCACTGGGGATGGTCCTGGACCCGTCCCAACCTGAGTAGTACCAGCAGGTCCCCTGATTCAGTGGTGGCTTGGCATCTCCCAAACATTTCTTAAGCCACACTCTCTTCCTCTATGTCAAGGCCTATGCAGACACTGGCTGGTGAGATAGAAGCTGACTTCTGTCTGTGGGCCAGGCCTCTACCCAGGCTGGCAAGCATCCAACAAACTGTCCACGTTGAGAGGCAATTTCTCTCCTCTGCTTCCTTTTCCCATCCCCCAGGAAAATGACACCAGGAAGGTAACCCTCTGAGGGTAAGAGGAGGCAAGTATCCTAAGATGGCAACTCATTACAATGTTTGCAATTATTTCAAATTTTGATTTTCATAATAACTCTTCATGGTTGCGTTGACCAGAGGGAAATTTTATTCCCAAATGTGTCCATGTCAAATTTGCCATTATCTTCCAGGGGAAAAAAATCAAATGGAAAGACTTTTAAAACGAGATAAAGTTTACTCATTGGAAATTAGAAATGAATATTTATTCTCAGATCTCTATCTAGATTAAAACCTTTTATTTAACACCAGTTGAAAGTGTAAATTATTCACATGTTTACATTTCCATGACTTCTGTTCTCTAATGATTCCCTTTTCTAGAGTGTATTAGTGGTAAGATAATGAAATGCCTCATCAGCTTGGAGTATTAAGCGAACAACTAACTTCAACTTTTTCAACAATGAATAAGAAATAGAGTGGGCCCCAACAATTTATTTTGTCAGTTTCATGCAATATACAACTAACTTCCCGAAACATAGCAATTAAAGAGAGGGCTGCCAACAGCCGTGGAAATGCATTCCAGTCTCCCATAGACATGCAATGGGGCCATGATAACAAATTCACTGCTCTCACACAAATCATGATTTTTGGCAAGATTCACCTTTGCCAGAAGGGAGGAGAATTAGGAAGAAAAGAGAGATCACAGTATTCTCCACTTCTCCAGCCAGAAGAGATGAGCTCTTGCTGTTTGAATGACATTATAAAACTGTGCACTCTATCCTTCTCTCTTAGGTTATGACTTAAGGAAATTTTATCATTAATAAAAGTAATCTTTCATCTGTTTATAGTGCTTTAAGATTTCAAAACACTTGCACATGTTATCCCATCCAAGTGATATGTTCTTTCTGGAACATGGAAAGCTTTATATGCCTGGAGATAAATGAACATACATATTGAAAGTCAAGAATTTTATAAAACAAATCTGTTTTCCAGAACTTTCCATGAGAATGTTTTACAAATCCTTCAATAGCCCCATGTTATCCATACATTTAAGTGCTAATAACCTATGACCTATAACCATTTTATACAGCCCTCTATTTTATAAATCTCTATGTCCATGGAAATGACAATGCATTTTTTGTTGTTGTTATCCAACTGCTGGCCTCGAAGGAGTCAGAGAAATGCTTTCCTTAGAATTACAATAGGCATTGTGGTTAAAGAATTAAGACATAACGCCTATCTGCAAAATATTTACAATCTAATAGGGAAAACAAAATGCTCTTAAAATGGAAACTAACAAAACACAACAATGAATAGGACTAAGTGATGAAGGGAAAGCCTGGAAGCATTCCTCCGAAGGAGAAATCCCTATGGCCTGGATGAGCGGAGAAGCCCTTGCTGGCTGCCTCAAACTCTGATGACTGTTGTTCAGAGAAAGAAAGCGGGGAAGGTGCCCGCGCTGCAGGTAACGGGAGCTGCAGGGGGAAACCTCCGGGCAAGAAGGTGCCAGGCCTCTGCAGGTAAGAGCACAGCCTCGTCCAAGTGGAGCAAAAGGGGTCATAAAGTATGTAGGTGCCCATAGATTGGGCCACATTGTGAAAAGCCATGAACTGCAGGCTCAAGTTTTTATTTGATCTTGTAGTTAATCAGGAATTTTTTTTTAAAAGGGAAATTTAACATTTTTAAGCAATATTTTAGCACTGTGAATCTGACAATGATGTGTGAGATGAACTGAATGAGAAGGAAGTTTGGGGAGAGGAAACCAACTGTGACAACCTTCTAAGAATTTCAGCAACAGGTGATTGAGACCTGAACTCGGCCGCGGCAGTCACGGGACAGGAAGGAGAGACAGGTGTGCAAGGTGTGCACGCAGAACGCAGCACCACGAGGCCAGGCTGACGGGGGTGGAGGAGGCCAGCAGGGGAAGTGACCCAAGATTCCAACGCAGGTGACTTGGAAATCAACGACGGCGCCGCTGATGGGACCCGGGGGCTGGCTTGCCTGGAAGGAGATGAGGGGTCGGGTGCGATGTGCTGAATCTGAAGTGACAGCCTGACACCTGGGTGGAAATGCGCAGAGCAGAGCTCCAGAAGACTCAGCAGAGGAGGGGCTGTCACTGACGCCACCTGCACAGAAAAATCCGCAGGCAGTGTCCACAGCCCTCCCCAGAGGCCCCAGACACTGGACTCCCTGAGCCTCTTCCGAGTTCGTTGTCCACACACAAAGCACGGCCCTCTGTCATATTTGCCGTTTGTGTGGTTACATCGTGTCTTTGCCATATTTCCCCAAGTAGCCTATGGTTTCTTGGCTTGCAAAGATGGGGTATCACACTTAGCATCAGAACCCAATCATGTCAGAGCTCGGAGGAGGGACCATACCAATTTTTTGCATTAAGCCCATTTTATAAAGGAGGCAAAGCTAAACCAAAGATACACAATTAGTTAGTGGCAGCAAGGATACCATCCCCTGCTCCAGGGCTCTTTCCCCTTGTACCATTCTATCTCTTGTTTGGGGTGACCGGGATGTGGTATTTGAGAATTATTGTAAGGCGATTGGGAAATTTTTATGAGGAAGTCAAGAAGGCAGAACCTCTTGGTGGTATGTAATTCACAAAGAAGGAAATCGTTATTTTTGGACAAGAACAATCTCTAAAGATATAACTGGGTCCATAGGGAACTGCCTTCCATTTCCTTACAACGACCCTTTAAATTAATACCGCGGTCGCCCACAATGGTTGGCTTGGGAAAAGGAGCCTGGGTCCCTTTCCATGGACCTCTTCCCTCTTCTCATTGTAGTCATGACTGCTTGTTCCTTTCGGGTCACAATCCTGCCCTGTTGCTCCTCCCTGGACAGAAATCCCCCTCTCTGTCTTCCTCCCAGCTAGGGTGACCCTATGCCCTGATTTGCGAAAGGCACTCTTGCTTTTTACCCAATATTCCAGTATTATTACAAATAGAGCCTCTCTCACTCTCAAAATGTCTGGTGTGGATAATAAATTAAAAGGCTACCATTTATAGGGCATGCCACCAAGAGTTCAATATCTATTAGATTGCCTAACCGAGAAACTCATAGTAGATATTTTTCCTTCTGTCAGGTCAGCAGCCCACCCCTGCCCCACTTCTCATGGACAGTCTGATGGTTCTAATGGGGACCTGCACCCACCCGCCTGGGCATCCACATGACGAGTGGGACCTACTCATTCAAGCCAACAAATGCCCTTTCTAATGACTCTAAGTCAAGTTGCCTTACCAATGAAAGAGAATCCTAATAACACAAGATGCTGCTGTCCACCAGCTCTGATTCTCCCCTGCATTTGGCACTTGCACAGATTTGCAATTTTATAACGTGACTTTTGTTAGGCTGCTCTTTATACACCAGACTTGAATTTTTGTTCTTAACTTTGCTGAGGCTTCATTTCAAATTGTTTCCTATGCTTTCTCATGGCCCACTTTCAATTAAAACATTATTTGCTTAACGAATGGGTTTGTCCACTCATTCAACAAGTATTTACTATATTCCAGCAGAATTCTCTGTAATCTTGGAGATGGACAGGGTTCCTTTTTTCCTAAAGGAAAAAAGTGAGTCTAAAAGGTAAATTTGATTTAAATAAATTATTAAGTGATACATGTGATCGGCACTACAAGGAAAAGCACCGGAAGTTGTGTGATGGGAAGTGTCACCTCCTTTTTTGTGGGGAGGAGGGTCAGAGATAGAAAGAGTGGGTAGGAATTAACCTGGAACTAAGGGCAAGTGAGAAAGGCATTCAAGATGAAAGGAGCTGCCAGTACAGTTACCAGTACAGATGGGAACCATGTCAGGACATAAGAGGCATTTTGAGAAGAGAGGAGTGTGGCCAAGCTGTCACAAGGACAGCTCACGTGGGCGGCAGTCAGGAGGTGACAGGTGCTGGTGGCCCAGGTGAGCGTGACGGCAACGGGGCAGGCAAAATCCAAACGCCTGAAAACATGCTGGGGGTGGAGGCGTCCAGCCTTTCAGCCTCTCACTGCCTGGGGAGGCAGCAGGACGTGGCAAGTGTGATTCCCAGGAAGAGGGTGAACCTGAGCTGAGATGAGGGAATCAGGAGAAACCAGGTTGGCTGGGGAAGGTCATGAGCTCTGTTCTGACATCTTCAAGCCATCTGTGAGGCATCGCCAGGCAAGGCGGATGGGATGCTGACATGCTAGTCTGAGTTTTGGACACTGTGAACTGGGGGCCAAGGCTTGTAGACAATTGAAGCCCTGGGCTTGGATGAGGTCACTTGGGAGCATTTGTAGAGAGAAAAGAGGAAACAGGCCTGAGCACTTTCAGTGATCTAGTAAAGAGACTGAGAGAGGTAGGGAAGGTCCAGGAAAGAGGCTCGGAGGCAGAGTGTTGGAGAAGAGTGGAGCCGAGGATGTCCACTGGCTGTCCACTTGAGTCAGCAAGAGAGACTCAGGACTCCCCGGGAGGGACAGCCGGGAAGGGGTGGAGGTGGGAATCAGATTGGAATGTGTGAAGACGTGGAAGCAACCTACGTGTCCTTCGACAGACAAGTAGATAAATAAAGAAGACGTGGTACGTACGTACACGTACCAGCCATGGAATACTACTCGGCCATAAAAAAAGAACAAAATAATGCCATTTGCAGCAACATGGATGGACCTAGAGATGATCATACTAAATGAAGCAAGTCAGATAGAGAAAGACAAATATCATATGATATCACTTATATGTGGCATCTAAAAAAATGATATAAATGAACTTATTTACAAAACTGACTCACAGACATAGGAAACAAACTTATGGTTACCAAAAGGGATGGGGGGGAGGCGGGGGGGGAGGGGGAGAGTTATATTAGGAGTTTGGGATTAACATATACACACTACTATATATAAAATAGATAAACCACAAGGACCTACTGTACAGCACAGGGAACTCTATTCTAAATCTTATGATAACCTATAATGGAAAAGAATCTGAAAAGAATAGATAGATGATAGATTAGATAGATAGATAGATAGATAGATAGATAGATAGATAGATAGATAGATAGGTGGACGATAGATAGATAACTAAATGACTTTGCTGTTCTCCTGAAACTAACACAACATTGCAAATCAAATATACTTCCATTTTTAAAAATGGTTTAAAGAAAAGGGAAAAGAAGATTGGAATGTGTGAGAGGTCCCAAGACTGGCTGCAAAGAGGGCAGGAAAAGGATGCAGGGTTCAAGGAGAGTTATTTTGTTTTGTTTTAATACGTGGATGTGTGGATGGGAGAGGGAGTCTTTTAAATGGGAGGAAATAGAGTGTGTTTGAGTATTGATGGGAAGGATCTAGCAGAGAGAGTTGAAGAAACAAAAAAGAGGGATTAAGTATGTGCTTTTACTGAGAAAGTAGAAAAGATTTCACCCAGAGCCTTGGATGGGAAGGATGCTTATTAATGCTCTTATTACGGGGTCAGGGATATGTAATAGCCGCAGAGAAGGTTTTTCAGGGAGTAATTTTCACCTGTTCCCAACTCTTTGGCCACTTTAAATATTTAGAGTCATTGTACCACTGACCCAGCCTGTTCTGGCTTACTACATTTTTGTTTGCATCACACTTTGTAAGAAGCTTTTAAATACACTACCTCCTTTGATACAGTAACTCAAGGAAAACATCCTATGCTTCTGGCACTGCCTCTGGTCCTGCCACTGATGCTTAGCCCACGGGCTCCTACTCGCCTGCCACAGGGCAAAGATCAAAACAAAGAGGGAAAATAAGCAGTTGTTCGTTTCTCCACACGCTGAAAACTTCTTTTCCTTCCACCCATTTCATTCAGCTGTGATATATATTCATAAGCACATGTAAATAAATAAATAAAGTGCTGTGATGAGGCGAGTGGTTATATCAGATAAACACGAGGGAAATTCTGTTACCAAAGGAACTATCAGTCATGGTGGCGGGGCATCAGCTCAGGGCTCTGGGGAGGGTACGAGGGATTTCAACTTTGCTGGAAGCAAATGTGGACGCAAAACAGTCCAAGGATCTGTCACTGGGATTACAGTGAAACTAAACAAAAGTTATTATTTTTTTCTTTTTGTCCGCACTTTAGAAAACTATTTATATAACTTTTTTCTAGACCCAAATGCAGTATAGGTATTTAATGCTAATCTGTATCATAGTATAAATAGTATTTCAATCTGTAAACAGTGCATAAAGATGTATATAGTGTGTTGTATGTCTGTATAAATTTTATTTTAATGAGCATGTTTCTTCTGAAAAAAAAAGAAACCAGCACTTAAGGCTTTTAGTGTGTTTTTTAATGTTTCTGAGCAAACATTCACTCTTTTGATCCTGACTATTCAGCTGACCTGCAAAATATCTGGAAGTTCCTTCATGAATAAGACATTTCTTTTGTGTGTGTGTGTGTGTGTGTGTCATTTCAGTGTTTCACTTGTGGGTGAGTTAGGTGGTTTGGGCTATTTTTAATCAACTGATAGGATTTAGTGCAAAAATCAATTAAAGGCAGCACCCAAACTGACGGATTGTTATGTTTGTATGGTTTTTCATTAAATAAAGACAGTGACTTTGCACGGAGTCAAATGAACTCCTCCGCGTGCAAAGCAGATCTCACTGCTGAGCACACACCTTGTCACGCCACCTCTCCCCTCCTCCTGGAAGAAACCCGTTTACTTAGCACACTAACTAACCCAGTGTTTTACCCTCACGCGCGCACTCTCTTTTTAATTTAGAAGAATCTTGAAAAACACGAAGCAGCAGAATTTTGGCACGCTCCTCAGAACGCACATAAATAAATCTTTTTTCAGCAAATCTCCAAGGGTTTTAGGCAAAACTTTGTGAATGCCAGAGCAGAAAGCTAAAAACAATTTCGGGTTTGTTTGTTGAGCCAAAAAAGTGGACATCATGTCCAAAGAACAACTTAAAGCACTATGTTTTTGTATTAAAGAATTCAGTAATATGCATTTCCAACTTAAGAATTCGTCTGCAGAGTTTCCCAGGCATGGACTGCTTCTCCAAGTTTTAACTCTTAACAGAGAAATCCAAACAGAACGGGCTCTGGGAGATAGCAGTGTTTCTGAGGCAGCCTCTGAGTAAAGAAGTGGATCGTGTGTTCAAGGGCACTGCACTCAGGTTTTTCTCTGAGATGATTCAAAACAACGGAAACAACTGCCATGGGCACAATTTTCTTTCCCCCAAATCTCCATGACCTGTTCCTTCCCGTTAACAGGAATGAGCGCCATCCTGTAGGACAGGACACTGAACATAATAGAAGTTCAAAACATATTTGTTGAACCAAAAAAATATAAAAGCCAGAGATAACAAGTTGTGCTTGCCGTTTTTTTCACTGCTTTACTGAGGTATGATTGACATACAAAAAGCTGTAGGTATTTAATGTTATATGGAGATAACATGATATTGTATACTAGAAAATTTGTGAAGAGGGTAAATCTTCTGTTGTGTGCTTGCCTTTTAGAATTAATCGAATTTTCCTGTTCATAAGAAAAACACAAACACATTTCAAAAAGAAATTTTAATTATGGAAAGAAAAGAGAGGAAATAGAAATCTCCAGACCCTAAGAAGCACTTTTCTCTCTCTGTTGCCCACGGTCTACCTGAACCTCCCTTCTGGCTCCCACAATTTCTAACCAGCATCACTATTGCCTGTGATGAAGTCTGACCTTCCTGCACAGAGGGAAGATTCTTTGTTGGCTTCATCGCCACATCCCTCACTGCCAAGTCCGTGGTACCAAGTACAATGGGTACACCTGGAAGGCACTCAGCAAATGTCTTGAGTCAATAATCCCATTATTCTAATTTTCCACATGCATTGGCTAACATTAGGTAGGAAGGCACAAACAGGCCTAACAAATGCATTTAAACTCCTTTCTTCAGTGCTTCTGGAAGAATGGAGGGACTCGTACAAATACTTTGAAGCCTAAACACCATGAAAGATTTCCATCATGTATTTGTGTAATGCACATGGTCCATATTTGTCCACTTAGGTCTTTATTTGAACATCTGGTTTCCTGCTGTGAGCCTTCCCGTGGCTGGATGGAAGCCACTTTGAAACCTGGAAGCAATGCCTGATGTTCTCTAATTAACTTTTTCCCCCTCAAATAGGAATAAAATGGAGTGTAAGAAAATTTGGCAATGACTCATTTTGTATATTGCTCTGATAATTCATTTTAGCCCAATCTCATCAGTTCTATTTAACTTATATCGAAGAAAGTTTTGATGATTTAAGGAGAAACACATCACACAACGAGCTGACTAGTATCATTTCAAAGTCATTCCTGTTAGACGACACCTTAATCACAACTTGTAGAGCCTTGGCACGTGTGGCCCTGAGCTGCCGCCCCTCTCTCCCCGCACCTCCATGCCCCATCCTGCTCTCTACACTCTAGCCGTGCCAGCACAGTCAGCTCCTTCAACACTCATCCTCTCTCCCCCGACAGAGGACCAGCCAGCACTGCTTCTTCGCCTGATCACGCCCCCCCAGCCACTGCCTGGTTTAACCTACACTGACTTTAGATCTCAGCTCAAGGGCCACTGGCTCTAACAAACTATTCCTTACACCTACTCAAGGTCAAGTCCTTCTGCTATACCCTCCTGGAGAATCAATCATTTCTATTATCTCACTGAACTTGTTTTTTAGCTTACAATCTGATTCCATATATTACTGAGATTATTTCACCAATACGTACTGACACCAAAAGTCTCACAGGAATATGGTCATGCCCATTTTTCCCCACAAAGGAGACATGAAAATATTTATTGAATTAACGCATGACAAAAGAATAAATGAATGGACAATAAATATATCCCACAACCTACTTTGTCCTCTAGAATGCTCACTTTCTCACTCATCACAATAAATTTCATACCTTCTTTTCTCTCTTCAAGCTTCTGACATTTTTTCTTCCACTGTCTCCCTCCCATGCTTCATGGAGAATACAGGGGCCAAAACCAACTGTGTCATCTTCCCACCACCAATCTTATAATCCAGTAAACATTTGCACCCACCTGTTCCTCAAAACAAATGGAACAAACAGGAAAAAACATAGCATAATGGCAGACTTAAATCCAACCACATAATAGTTACAATAAATGTAAATGGACTGAAAACTCCAACTAAAAAGCAGATATTGTAAGACTGGGGATGGGGACTTCCCTGGTTGTGCAGTGGTTAGGAATCCGCCTGCCAATGCAGGGAACACAGGTTCGTTCCCTGGTCCGGGAAGATCCCACATGCCACGGAGCAACTGAGACCATGTGCCACAACTACCGAGCCTGCACTCTACAGCCCATGAGCCACAACTACTGAGTCCGTGTGCCACAACTGCTGAAGCCCGCATGCCTAGAGCCTATGGTCCACAAGAAGAGAAGCCACTGCAATGAGAAGCCCGCACACCACCACCAACAGGAGCCCCCACTCGCCACAACTAGAGAAAAGCCCATGCGCAGCAATGAAGACCCAACACAGCCGTAAATTAATTAATTAATTAATTTAAAAAAAAAAAAAGACTGGGAATGAAAAAGCACCAAGACTCAACTATATTATGTCTAGAATAGATGTGCTATAAATATAAAGATACAAGTAGCTAAAAGAAAAAATAAGAAAACATAAACCATACGATAGTAAACATAAAAAAGATGAACCGACTATATCAGACAAAATATCTTTTACTATATGTTATTTAGTAACATCAGCAAATAGACTTTAAGAAAAGTAATATTACCAGAGACTAAGGAGAACTTTTTTTTTTTTTTTTTGGCTGCGTTGGGTCTTTGTTGCTGCATGCAGGCTTTCTCTGGTTGCAGCATGTGTGGGCTTCTCATTGTGGTGGCTTCTCTTGTTGCGGAGCACGGGCTCTAGGCACACAGGCTTCAGTAGTTGTGGCATATGGCCTCAGTAGTTGTGGCTTGCGAGCTCTAGAGCGCAGGCTCAGTAGCTGTGGCGCATGGGTTTAGTTGCTCCACGGCATGTGGGGTCTTCCCGGACCAGGGCTCGAACCCGTGTCCCCTCCATTGGCAGGCAGATTCTTAACCACTGCACCACCAGGGAAGCCCAGGAGAACATTTTATAATGACAAAAGTGTCAGCATATCAGGAAGACATAACAATTATAAATTTGTATGTGCTCCCAATGACAGCACTTTAAAATACATTAAACAAAAACTGACAGAAAAAAAGAGAAAAATAGGCAAGTCAACAATCGCAGTTGAAGATATCAACAACCTCCTATCAGTGATCCACAGAACAACTAAACAAAATATCAGTGAATAATAGATGTCACAAGCATAGACTATAGAATGACATTTATGAACAGTAATTTTTTCAACTGCATATAGAATGCTTATCAAGAGAGACCACATACTGGGGTAGAAACAAGTCTTGACACATATGTCTTGACACATGAAAAGACAGAAACCACATATAGTATATTGTTTAAACACAGTGGAGTTACATTCAAAAAGTATAACAGTAATACATCTTTTCAAAGCCTCAAATATTTGGAAATTGAACAGTATACTTTTACAAAACCTCTGTAACAGGTTTTACAAAAGGAAGACAGGAAGGAGAAAGGAAGAAATCAAAGAGAAAATTAGATAATATTTCAAACTAAATGATAATGAAAATGCAACATATCAAATTTGTGGTTTATAGCCAAGGCAGAAATAAGAAGACCATTTCTAGCTTTAAATGCTGATATTAGAAAAAACTTAAATGGGATTTAAATCAAGTTTCTATGTTAAAAAGCTACCAAAAGTTGAGTAACCTGAAATTAAATAAGTTAAAAGAAAAAAAATCTAAAGAGCAAAAATCAATAAGATGGAAAACAGAAAAAAACAACGAAGAGAACTAACAATAGATGATTCTTTGAAAAGATTAATAATATTGATAAATCCATCACAATATTGATCAAGGAAAGAAAAAAGAGAAAACTGCTTAGCCTTATCAGTAATAAAAAGAAGCAACATGATAAAAATTCTGCAGACATTAAAGGAATAATAAGAAAATGGTATAAACAATTTTTTTGCCAATACTGAAACTGACACTAAATGAAATAGAAATTCTGAAGAGCCTGTTTCAATCAAAGAAATTGAATTCATATTAATAAAACTCCCTAAAAAGAAAATGAGACAAAGACATCACAAAGTAAATTATGAGTCAATATCCCTCATTAATAAGTATGAGAAGTTCTTAAAATTTTAGCAAGTTGAATATAATATTACATAAATGAATACTGTATTATGACCTAATGGAGTTTATCCCAGAAAGGGAAGGTTGGTTTAACATTTAGAAATCAATATTAAAATGTAATTAACTATAATAACAGACTAAAATAAAAATTATAATCATCTCAAGGATGCAGAAAAACATTTGACAAAATCCACCTTATATCGCCGATTAAAACTTTCGGCAACAAGGAATAGAAGAAAACTTTCTCAGTTGAAAAAAGACATCTATGAAAAACATATACCTTACATCATACTTACTGATGAAAGACTGAATGTTTTCCTGCTAAGATCAGAAATGACACAGGGCTTCCCCGGTGGCGCAGTGTTTGAGAATCTGCCTGCCAATGCAGGGCACACGGGTTCGAGCCCTGGTCTGGGAAGATCCCATATGCCGCGGAGCAACTAGGCCCGTGAGCCACAACTACTGAGCCTGCGCATCTGGAGCCTGTGCTCCGCAACAAGAGAGGCCACGATAGTGAGAGGCCCACGCACCGCGATGAAGACTGGCCCCCACTCTCTGCAACTAGAGAAAGTCCTCGCACAGCAAAGAAGACCCAACACAGCCAAAAATAAATTAATTAATTAATAAAAAAAAAAGAAATGACACAAGAATGTTCATTCTTATCAATTCTATTCAGTGTTTTGTAGGATTTTCTAACCAGTGAAATCAGACAAGAAAAAAGGAATTAAAGGCATGCAGATTACAAAGGAAAGAGTAAAGCTATATTAATCATACATGATATAATTGTTTATGTAGAAGACCTCATTAAATATACCAATTTTAAAAAGATAGTAGAACTAATAATTTTATTTAACAAACTTTCAGTATATAAGATCAATATATGAAAATCAGTTTTTCTCTATATATTAGTGACAAACCATTGCAAATTAGAAGTATAAAACAATAGTATTTATAATAGCATAAGAACAAATGAAATACTTAGTGAAAATTTTAACAAAAGATACACAAGACATGCACAATAAGAACTACTAATTGTTCACAAAGAAAATTAACCTAAATAAGCAGATAAATATATCATGTTTCTAGCTTAGAAACCTCAATATTGTTAATATGTCCATTCTTCTTAAATGGATCTTTAGATTCAAAGCAAATCCCAATCCAAACCCCAGAATGCTTTTCTGTGGAAATTGACAAGCCAATTTTAGAATTCACATGGAAATGTAAAGGCCTTAATATAGCCAAAGAAACTTTGAAAAAGAAGAATACAGTCTTTCCAAAAAATGGTGCTGAAACAATTGGCTACCCAGATGCAAAAGATAAACTTTTATCTATCTCTTTCACTATATACAAAAATTAACTCAAAATGGATCATAGACCTAAAAAAAATCCCAAAACTATAAAACCTTTGGGGAAAAAAAATAGAAGAAAATCTTTGTGGCCTTGGGTTAGGTAAAGATTTCTTATATGCAAGACCAAAAGCAAGATCCCTGGAAGAAAAAAAAAAAATTGATAAATCAGACTTCAAATATTAAAAAATTTTGTTCTGTGAGCGACATTGTTAAGATGGTGATAACCCAAGCCACATGCTGGGAGAAAACATTTTCAAGTCACATATCTAATGATGGACCTATATTGAGAATAAATAAAGGACTCTCAAAACTCAATCATAAGAAAACAAACAATACAGTAAAAAATGGACAAAAGATTTTAACAGACATTTCACCAAAGAAAATATAGAGAGGGTAATTAAACACATTAAAAGATTTTCAACTTCATTTGGCATTAGGGAAACATAAATTGAAACTACGGTGATATACTGTTACCCACCTCCTAGAATGGTTAAACGACCGAGCATTCAAATGTTGGCAAAGTTCTGGAAACAACTGGACTCTCACAGCTGGTGGAAATGTCAAATGGTACGGCATGGAAAAAGAGTTTGTCATTTCTTCAAAAGGTAAGCATACACCTACCATATGGCTCAGTCAATCCACTCATAGATGTTGACCCAAAGGAAATGCAAATGTATGTCCACAGAAAGATCTCTGAAAAAAGGTTTATAACAGTGATATTTGTAAAAGCCAAACATTGTAAACAACACAGATGTCTATCAACAGGTGAGTAGATAAGGAAACACTGGGATACCTGTACTGTGGGGAACTACTCAGCAATTTAAAGGAACAAACCATTGTTATACATAACAATATGGATAAATCTCAAAATAAGTGTGCTGTGAGAGAACAGACAAAACAAGTATAGGCACCTATTAGTCCATATATATAAAATTTTAGGAAATGCATACTAAGGTATAGTGACAGAAAGCAGATCAGTGGTTGCCTGAGACGGGGTAGGGATGTGTAAGTCCAGGAGCAGCAAGGAGGAAGAAAGAGTTACAAATGTGCACAATGAAACCCTTGGAAGTGATGGGTGTGCTTGTTATCTTCATTATGATGGGTGCCGGCTTCACAGCAGTATACATGTGTCAAAGGTTTTCAAATTTCAATATAAGCAGTATGATATATGTCATTTACAACTCCATAAAGTTTTTCAATCAATTAACTATTTCTACATTTTAGCAGGAACAATTAGCAACTGAAACTTAAAAATATAATTCCATTTACAATAACCTCAAAAATATTTAATATTTAGGAGTAAGTTTAACAAAAGACATCTTAAAACTACAAAATTCTGCTGTGAGGAATTTTTAAAAGACCCAAATAATCAGTAAAATACATCATGGTCATGGATGAGAAGAATCAATATCATTAAGACATATATTCTCTGCAAATTCATTTATAGATTCAATGCAATCCGATTCATGTTCTCCTAGTCTTTTTTATAGAAGTTGACAAGCTGATTCTAAAATTATATGGAAATGCAAAGGGCCTAGAAAAGTCAAAACAATGTTGAAAAAGCAAAACCAAGCTGAGGGCTTCACTATCTGAGTTCTAGATTTACTGTGAAGTTTCAGGAACCCTGACAGTGTAGTACTGGCACAAGAGTAGACAAACAGATTGAGGGAATAGAATACAGAAATAGACTGACACTTACATGGTCAATAAACTTTTCACAAACACACCAAACAATTCAAAAGGAAAATTGAATTCAGCAAATTTTACTGGAACAACTGACATCCACATGGAAAAAAGTAATTTTGGACCCCCATACTTTTGTACATCATACCAAAAAAAAATGAATCATAGATCTATATATCTTTATATATCACAGATCTATAAAGCTTTTAGAAGAAAATATAAGATAGTATTGTTACAACCTACAGGCAAAGATTTATTAGACAGAACCCAAAAAGCAATAGCCATGACCAAAAAATGGTGAATTAGACTTACCTAAATTAAAAACCCATGCTCATCAAAGACACCATTAAAATGAATAAGCAAACCGCAAATACTTACAAAACATTTGTCTGACAAGGGACATATTCAAAATATACAATGACTCCTACAATTCAATAATAGAAAGACAAACAGCCCAACTAAATTAAAATATGGGCAAAATAGTAATTGAACAGACATTTCACAAATGAAGCAGCATGAATGATCAATAACCACACAAACCAGTACTCAGCATCCCTTGTCGTCAAGGAAATGCAAATTAAAACCACAATGTGATATCACTATACACCCTAGAATGGTGAAAATTAATAAGATTGACAAAACCAAATGTTGACAAGGAAATGGAGCAACATGAACTCTCATGTAGCTCTGGATGAAACATAAAATGTTACAACCGCTTTGGAAAAGTTTTAACAGTTTCATTTAAAGTTAAACTTACTCTGTGTATTTGTCTAAGGGAAATTAAAATATATGTCCCCAAAAAATGTAGAAGAATATTCATAGCAGCTTCAACCCCCAACTGTCTATCACTGGGAGAATGAATGAACAATGTGTGACATAGGACACTAGGCAGCAGTAGAGAGAAAGGAGCTACTGACTTCTGCATGTGGATAAATCTCCCAGATGAAACACTGAGTGAAAGGAGCCAGACACAAAGAAATTCACACCATGCAATTTCATTTACAGGAAGTTCTAGAACAGACAAAACTAATATAAGATGGAAAAAGTCAAAAGAGTGGTGTTCTGGGCAGGAGTGTGGGATGGTGGCAAAGTAGGAACTGACTGGGAAGAGAGGGGACTGAAATGTTCTCTATGGTGACAGGGATGTGAATTCCATGACTGCATCCGTTTGTCAAAATTGTACAGTTAGTGTTTGTGTGTGTGTTTCAATGTGTGTAAATGTCAACTTAAAAAAGAACTATAAGATTTGGAGGACACCAAGATGGTGGGGTAGGAGACCCCAGCCTCCATCCTCCCACAGAGAATCTAAAAAGGATGAAGTCGTGGAAACCGAGAGTAGATTTGATGGTTACCAGGGGCTGGAGGGGGGGAGGAACTGTGGAGATGTTGGTCAAAGGGTACAAATACTCAGTTATAAGATGCATAGTGTACAGCATGGTGACTATAGTTAACAATGCTGTGTTGTGTACTTAAAAGCTGCTGTGAGAGTAGATCAAAAACGTTCTCGCTGTAACCACAAAATGGTAATTACATGAGATGAGGATGTGTTAACTAACCTTATTGTGGTAAACAGTTCACAATATGTACATGTATCAAATAATCACATTGTACACCTTAAACTTATACAATGTTATATGTCAATCATATCTCATTAAAGCTGGGGGCGGGGAAGAACTGTAAATAATGAAAAGAATAAAGTAAGGTTAGGGAGTGAATAGAGATATGGGTGAAAAAAGAATGGCAGAAGGTTCATAATTATTGAAGGTGGGTGATGGGTATGTCAAAGTCCATTGTATTATTCTGTTTACATGTATTTGGAGTTTTCCACTAAATTAAAAACTATTAGAAAAAAATTCAGGTTGGCTCTCAAAATAATTATCTTATAATAGTCCAGGGATAATGTTAGAGATTTTAAAAAGCATTTGAAACTTTTAAAACCAGTTGATAAGTCACCCAGCAAGATATTTCTTGGACCAGATTACCACACCACACATGATTATGTGTATAGAGATACATATACAAGACAGAGCGAACACGCACACTCCTGTAATTAGCAGATAAGAGTCAAGGTCATGGCACAGGTCTTGGTGTCATGTGTCCTAGTAACTGGGGACTTGGGGGAAAGGGTTCAAGTTCTGGCTTTGCCACTGTCCTTGGGGGTACCAGTTACTCTAAGTAATTCCCTCACCTGTCAAATGAGAAAAAATCATAGTGCTTACCACACACAATTATTGTGAAAATTAGAGAATCCACTGAAGCAACTGTACATGTTAGGGGAAGATTCAATATCATTTTTTTTATTTTATCGAAATACAGTTGTTTTACAATATCATATTAGTTTCAGGTGTACAGCACAGTGATTCAATATTTTTATCAGTTATACTCCCTTTAAAGTTATTACAAAATAACGGCTATATTTCCCTGTGCTGTACAATATATCCTTGTTTCTTATCTATTTTATACATAGTAGTTTGCATCTCTTCATCCCCTTCCCCTATCTTGCCCCTTCTCCCTTCCCTCTCCCCACTGGTAACCACTAGTTTGTTACCTATATCTGTGAGTCTGCTACTGTTTCATTATACATTCGTTTCTTTTTTTTTATTCCATATATAAGTGATAACATACAGTATTTGTCTTTCTCTGATTTATTTCACTAAGCATAATGCTGTCTAGACCCATCCACATTGTTGCAAATAGCAGAATTTCATTCTTTTTTATGGCTGAGCAATATTCCTGTGTGTGTGTGTGTGTGTGTGTGTGTGTGTGTGTGTGTGTGTGTGTGTATACACACTACATCTTCTTTATCCATTTATCTTTTGCTGGACACTTGGGTTGCTTCCATATCTTGGCTATTGTAAATAAAGCTGCTATGAAGATTGGGGTGAATGTATCTTTTTGAATTAGTGTTTTCAGTTTCTTCAGATATATTTCCAGCAGTGGGATTGCTGGATCATATGGTAGTTCTATTTTAAGTTTTTTGAGGAACCTCTGTATGGAGGTTTTCCACAGTGGCTGCACCAATTTACATTTCCAACAACAGTGTGCAAGGGTTCCCTTCCCCTTTTCTCCTCATTCTCTCCAACATTTGTTACTTGTAGACTTTTTGATTAGCCACTCTGACAGGTGTGAGGTGATATCTCATTGTGATTTTGATTTGCATTCTCTAATAATAAGCAATGTTGATCATCTTTTCACATGCCTGTTAGCCATCTGTATGTCTTGTTTGGAAAAATGTCTATTCAGGTCTTCTGCCCATTTTTTTTGATTGGGTTGTTTGGGTTTATTTGGGTTTTTTTGGTTTTTTGTTTGTTTGTTTGATGTTGAGTTGTATCAGCTGTTTATATATTTTGGTTATTAACCCCTTATCTGTCATATCATTTGCAAGTATGTTCTCCCATTCAGTAGGTTGTCTTTTTTGTTATTGTTGATGGTTTCCATTGCTGTGCAAAAGCTTTCAAATTTAATTATGTCTCATTTGTTTATTTTTGCTTTTATTTATTTTACTTATTTTGGAGACAGATCCATAAAATATTGCTACAATTTATGTCAACGATGTTCTGCCTATGTTCTCTTCTAGGAGTTTTATAGCTTCAGATCTCAAATTTAAGTCTTTAATCCATTTGTTTAATCCATTTGTTTTTGTATATGGTGTGAGGGAAAGTTCTAATCTCATTGTTTTACATGTAGCTGTCCAGTTTTCCCAGCACCACTTATTGAAGAGACTGTCTTTTCCCTATTGTATATTCTTGCCTCCTTTGTTAGACTAATTAATCATAGGTGAGTGGGTTTATTTCTGGGTTCTCTACTCTGTTCCATTGATCTATGTGTCTGTTTTGGTGCCAGTACCATGCTGTTTCAATTACTGTATCTTTGTAGTATAGTCTGAAGTCAGGGAGCAGGCAGACTCAATATTATTAATTAGGGATATAATGTATTATTACCTGAAAATAAACGATCAGCAGGCAGCCAACAAAAACCTCTGGAGGCACAGGGGCACATAATTGTTTCTTCTGAGTAACTCAGGGCTTTAAAGAATCATTAAGGAATGGCTCCAGACCATGCTAGCTGCAAGCAAATTTGTAAGCTGATAGAGGAAAATGGGAGACTTTCACATGTTAAGATTGAAAAAAATAAGGCCCTTTTTACCTTTGTTTTGTCTAAATATACTTACAGCAATAAGAATCAATTTTATTGTTAAAATTCCTGCAGGAAATAGAATTTTGTTACTGTAAGCCAAAATATTTATTCCTGTAATGTAAATTTTTATAAAAACAGATTTTTAGGAGAATACAATTATCCTATCATAACAGAGGAGAACACACTTAACATGAAGCAAAACAGGCTCCAAGCTACACAATACAAAGAGTAAACTAGTCGCCCAGGTGACATCAGCAAGTCTTAAATGTAATTGATTCACTGGAAGAAAATTAAACCAGGCGATACAGTTGTTACTAGCTGGTCATTGGAATCAAGGTCTCTATGACCTGGACAGAAGTACATTGATTTTTTTCTGTCCCTGGTATGTAAACAGAGCCCCCCCTTGTGCCCCGTGTAGACATGTGGGTGTTTCTGACCTGCCCTGTAAGTGAGCGCTCATCACACAAACAGAAGTTTTCCCTGAGTCTTGAGGGGAGTTTAGGACCATGTGGAACTCAGGCGTATGACCTAACCTGGTCTCCCAGGGAAATCAGCAGAGAAGGACTCTGGAGCCTGGGAGAGAGCCCTTTGGAATACAGAAAACACTGAGTTGTCCTTACTGATGGATCATAACTGGATTAGATGCTCCCCAATTAAACGAGCTGAGCGCCCACCCTCAGGCTTCGGGCCAGGCAAGACTTGTCTAGAAATCCACTTTTCCAATCTAGCTTTAACAAGAAAAGAAATTTATAAATGGAGATGTCAAAACAATTGTAAAGGAAAATGTCAAATGGAAATGTAGATAATTCTGCTCCTTTAGTGGGAGTTCTAAAGCTACAGATAACATGGCCAAAGCAAAGAGGGCTGGAGCCAAAACGGACTTCACCAAGATGAGTCATTACTGCAATTTCCAGATCTACCACTCATCCCAGAAAGCCCGTCACAGAAAAGAGAGCTACGCACACAGCTGGGCCTTTGGGGTCTACATGGCCCTTGCCCAGCAGTACATGATATGGTCTGAACTATCAGAATGTCTGCACATTCCTGGACAGGTGACACGTGCCATGATCAAAGCCATCAGAAGAAAGAAAAGAGCGCGGCAGACAAGGCAATAGGTCCTCCCAGAAGGCCTGATGGCAATCATGCCCTAATGAGAGTCTGAGTGACTAGGAGTGACATACCAAGAATATCCTTGCCGAGAAGAGGCCTGAAATGATGAAATTACAGCCTCGATGGCTGAAGGGAGTACAAATTGGGAGCTCTTATTTTTCAAGTGTGTCAAACACAAGTTAATAATCAGCAAGACCACAGGTATCTTCACCCACCACTGGCGACAACATTCCCAATGCTGCTGTCATTCACGTTGGGTCCACAGTGATTATGCTGTTGTGTCCCAGTGAGTTATTACAGATGAGAAGTCCAACACCAAGTACACATCATTTTTTTTTACCAGAAGCACAAGCAGTGGGTCTACATGGCGGCAGTTCTAACATCTGGGAGCCACAGAGACTTGATAATTGAAAATTAGCTTAAAATGTGCAAATAGAAGATAAATGAGGTTACTCTAAACTTGCCCACAGTCCTCCTGCTTGTTAACCCTGCGACGGGCAGGTCACTCAGCTTCTCAGAGCGGCTCAGGTGGCTCATCTATGAATCGCACCCCTGATACCCAAAGGCAGGGCTGGACCTGGGGCCGCCTGGAGTCCCTTCAACTGTTCCCTCACTGAGCAGTCATTGTGCCAGGAGCCGGGAGGGGACACAGACAGAACAAGGGGACTTTGTTCCCATCTCCAAGGATCTTACCACCCAACTGGGGCGAACAGATGGTAATAACTATAACAAAGCAGAAAAAGAAATCTAATACAATAGAGAAACAAAATACTAAAGAAATACAAAAAGCCAAGAGAGATTAATCCCATCTGGACCACAAGGGACAGTTGCATGAAAGAGGTGGCATGTGAGCTGACAGTTATTAGGAAGGAAGGAATGAGGACCCTAACTAGGATGAAAGCAGTAACACGGAACAGGAGGAATGGATCCACGACATTCTAGAAAGCCAGGGCGGGCAGGCCTTGACGACGAGGTGGATAGACCACATCGCCCTTCCCCGTCCTTAAGCAAATTCTTTTCAGCTCAGGGTCTTAACTCCTTATAATCCACAACTTTGCAAATCTACTTAGGACAGACAAGCTGAACTGAACCTTAACTCAAAGTAAGTAATGTAATTTGTGCTTTATTTCAGTGGTAGTTGTAAACGTAGAATTATAAAATAAGTATATAACTAATAAATGTAATTAATTGTATATATACATACATAATTATAAATATATGTATACGTAGATAACTGGTAAAGAATTTAAGAGAAGTGAACTCATGCAATTTAAACTATTGTCTCATAATTTTTTTTTTTGACATAGAAAACAAATTTATGGTTATCAAAAGGGAAGGGGGGAAGGGATAAATTAGGAGTATGGGATTAACAGATACAAACTATTATGTATAAAATAGATAACCAACAAGGACCTACTGTACAATGCAGGGAACTATATTCAATATCTTATAATACATATAATGGAAAAGACTCTGAAAAAGAATACATACATATATATATATAACTGAATCACTCTGCTGTACACCTAAAACCAGCACGATATTGTAAATCAACTGTAGTTCAATTTTTTTTAATTTTGATGTTTTTATCAGTGTGTAATGTTTGAGATTGGAAAATGGAGGACAAAAGGAAAATTTGGTGATGACTCTCAGGGATTCAGTACGAAATCATCTCACAGACGATGATGGTAAAAATAATCTTTAAAATATACGATGGTGAAACATTTGCTTTGTTCTAACTGCTCACAGTGCTTCTCATTCTAGAAAAAGAGCAACCCCATGAGACCTACGATAAAGTGAATAAATGGAAAGTCTGGTGGAGAAAAAAAAACACAACCGTAGTGCTGCAAAGCTAATGTGCTGTAAAGCTACCCTAAAGAAAGCCAGAGGGCAGGATGAGGGTGGGGATGGCACCGCTCTGTGCTACCCCCATCAGATTGCACCTCCAGGACCATGTTGCAACCGGCACCACCCATTAAGACGGGCACAAACTGAAGGCACCTGAGAATGTGATCCATGTGCTTAAAGAGAAGCTTCCTATCTTCATACTTGTTTCATCTTTATATGAACAAAAGGTTGGCATGGAGAAGACCAACTAAATTTGATCTGTGGCCTCATAGAGTAGAACCAGGGCAAATGAGGAGAAATAAAAGCAAAGACCCTTCTGTTGAGTACCAAAGAGAAATTTCTAGCATCCAAGATTTCCTTTCAAGAGAGCAGCAGCTTGCAGACGGAGATGTTCAGGTGAAGGCTGGACACAGCACATGGTGTTTCTCAAGCATTGTCCTCGGTTCTTTACAAACATTAATGTATTTAATTTTTATAAAGCCATATGAGGTGAGGACTTTTATGACCCCATTTTACAGATGAGAAAAATTAAACACATAGAGATCATGCAAACTTCCTAACGGCACCCAGCTAGCAAGCCACCTGGACGGTCCAGCTCCAGTGGCCATGTTCACAATCATTCTGCTGCTATGAGGCACTTGGCAGAACTGTTGCTGCAGAGTCAAGTCATGGATGGATGATTGACATAAATCAGACTTAAGACCGCATGAGTCTACAGAAGGATCACGATAAGGCCACATGACTCAGAAGCATGCCAGACCTTTTGGAATCTAAAGACCAAAGCAATCAGGTGTTTTGAAGAAAATGATGATGATTAAAAAATTAAAAAAAAAATTCTGGGCATCCCTGAGTTAGTCGCCCTTTATTTCATAGACATCTTAGAATTTTCTGTCCTATTTACTTATTTTTTGTTGTGATTTTGAAAAAGGATCAGAGAAAGGTCCAACTCTGATTTCACACAACAAGAAATCATTAGTAACAAGCATTTAGAAAAACCAGGATTACCATCAGAAAAACCTTAAACGTGAGAATTAAGTATGGGTAGTTGCCTTCAACTGTCTCAAAATGGCACTTATTCAGGGATTTCAAATGTTTCTTTCATCTCATATAAAATTAAGAAAGTATCATTTGGGGTTTTTTTTTTTGTAGTTTCTTATCTTTATGTATCTTTATTGGAGTATAATTGCTTTACAATGTTGTGTTAGTTTCTGCTGTATAACAAAGTGAATCAGTTATACATATACATATGTTCCCATGTCTCTTCCCTCTTGCATCTCCCTCCCTCCCACCCTCCTCATCCCACCCCTCTAAGTGGTCACAAAGCACTGAGCTGATCTCCCTGTGCTATGCGGCTGCTTCCCACTAGATATCTATTTCACATTTGGTAGTGTATATATGTCCCTGCCACTCTCTCACTTCGTCCCAGCTTCCCCATCCCCGCCGTGTCCTCAAGTCCGTTCTCTACGTCTGGGTTTTTGTTCCTGTCCTGCCACTAGGTTCATCAGCACCGTTTTTTTAGATTCCATATATGTGCATTAGCATCCGGTATTTGTTTTTCTCTTTCTGACTTACTTCACTCTGTATGACAGACTCTAGGTCCATCCACTTCATTACAAATAACTCAATTTCATTCCTTTTTATGGCTGAGTAATATTCCATTATATATGTGCCACATCTTCTTTATCCATTCTTCTCTCCATGGACATTTAGGTTGCTTCCATGTCCTGGCTATTTTAAATAGAGCTGCAGTGAACATTGTGGTACATGACTCTTTTTGAATTATGGTTTTCTCAGGTATATGCCCAGTAGTGGGATTGCTGGGTCGTATGGTAGTTCTATTTTTAGTTTTTTAAGGAACCTCCATACTGTTCTCCATAGTGGCTGTATCAATTTACATTCCCACCAACAGTGCAGGAGGGTTCCCTTTTCTCCACATCCTCTCCAGCATTTATTGTTTGTAGATTTTTTGATGATGGCCATTCTGACCGGTGTGCATACAGCCACTATGGAGAACAGTATGGAGGTTCCTTAAAAAACTAAAAATAGAACTACCATACGACCTAGCAATCCCACTACGGAGCATATACCCTGAGAAAACCATAATTCAAAAAGAGTCATGTACCACAATGTTCATTGCAGCTCTATTTACAATAGCTAGGACATGGAAGCAACCTAAGTGTCCATTGACCAATGAATGGATAAAGAAGATATGGCACATATATACAATGGACTATTACTCAGCCATAAAAAGAAATGAAATTGAGTTTTTTGTAATGAGGTGGATGGACCTAGAGGCTGTCATACAGAGTGAAGTAAGTCAGAAAGAGAAAAACAAATATCGTATGCTAACACATATATATGGAATCTAAAAAAGAAAAAAAAGTGGTTCTAAAGAACCTAGGGGCAGCACAGGAATAAAGACGCAGACGTAGAGAATGGACTTGAGGACACGGGGATGGGGAAAGGTAAGCTGGGATGAAGTGAGAGAGTGGCATGGACATATATACACTACCAAATGTAAAATAGATAGCTAGTGGGAAGCAGCCACATAGCACAGGGAGATCAGCTCCGTGCTTTGTGACCACCTAGAGGGGTGGGATAGGGAGGGTGGGAGGGAGATGCAAGAGGGAGGGGATATGGGGATATATGAATATGTATAACTGATTCACTTTGTTATACAGCAGAAACTGACACACCATTGTAAAGCAATTATACTCCAATAAAGATGTTAAAAAATAAAGATACAAATATCTAATACTAAAAGTAAAAACTACCTAGGAATAAACCTACCTAAGGAGGCAAAAGTATCGTGTTATAGACAGACCAATTTCTCTACACCTTGGAAATCCCTCCCATGGTCACAGCCGAATATTAAGTTCAGGTATATTTCTCATTTCAAAAAGAGAGGGGAACAATTATAACTCCCTGGCAACAACTTGGGGAAATTACCTGGTGCTAAGAAGCTTCTTAACACATTTCTGAAGAAGATTTCAGTAGTACCCTGACAGCAATGGATTAATTCTCCCAGTCCTGTGAACCAGATCCAGGCCAACTCAATCAAAAATACCCACTGACAGTTCTGCCTGGTGGCGATACGGGTACAGTACCGGGCACAGAGCAGACCCTCAGATTTTGGTGAAAGTTGATAACTGCTTTTTTGTTGAACACTCCCTGTGTTCTAAGCTCTGTGCTGAGCACGTTATGTATCTCACTTTATTTTATCCTCACAGCCTGAAAGATCGAAAAACCAAGCTTAGCATTTACCTCACTGTCTTGTACATAATTATCGCTTAAAAAGTAGCCACTATTCTTATCAGCTATTTTACCAACGAGCGCACAATTAGTAGGAAGTAAACCTGGGAACTGGCCTCAGGATCATGTGGTAACAAGTACATTAAAGAAGTGAATGAATGAGTGAGTGGAAGGAAGGAAGGAAGGAAGGAAGGAAAGAAGGAAGGAAGGGAGACAATACAACCAGAGTCATCCCTTTAATGAAAAGACCAGGGGAGGAACTTCCCTGGCAGTCCAGCAGTTAGGACTCCGTGCTTCCACTGCAGGGGGCACAGGTTTCCTTCCCTGGTTCGGGGAACAAAGATCCCGCAAGCTGTGCGGTGCAGCCAAAAAAAAAGACAAGGGAAAAAGAGAAATGCCAAGAGAATAAATGTTAATTATAATGTCTAGGGATGGGGTACACAGGTTTATCATCTTCTCTGTGCCAAGCCCTGTACTTGGCCCTGAGGAATACCCAGAAGAAAAGAAAAGTGTGATTCCTTCCCTTTGTGGGATCTAGTTGGACTGAAATATATATCACATATATAGAAGTGAGATGTCTTATTTTCTGACAAAGAGAGTTCCACTCCTATTCCACACATAAGCTAAAACCACCACCAGAAATGACATTCCCACTGTTGCAAACACTGCAGAAGCCCAGAGCCCTGGTGGCAACTCCTGAAGGAGGAACTCGAACCATTTACATGATAACCACATCCATGTTTCATGTAGAAACATGAATGAATAAGCAAATCCCATGTAAGTCGTTCCTAACGCACATTCCTAAAGTGGCATGAGCTTTTTTTTTTTTCCCAAGGAAGGTTCCTGATTGAATTAGACAGCTTTGTGTTTGGAATTGAATAATGACCCCCAAATCTCTACTCCATCTACCTGAGATTCCACCATTTGATAGTCACTCCTTTGAATGTTAAGAAATGTGAGAACTTTCTAGCCTCCATTAAAATAAATAACACTGGAAAAAATGCTATATTTTAAAGCATGTAAGTGTTTAAGGGAATTAATCGGTTAAATCTCCATTTGAACAACACGTCGAGAGAAAGGCACTAGAGAGAAAGAAGTCCAAACAGGCAAGCAGGGGGTGAGCCCGAGAAAGCCAAAGGGCTCCCATCTTAACCAGGGCTAGCCTGGGGCCTCACAGTCCATTCATTCTGTGAGACATCACATTTCACTCTTCCCTTAATATATCATAACAATCACTGGTCACTGGCCAAGCAATAAAGCTTCAAGTGTAGCACTCAGCCATGACTGTAAGTGGACAGTTGGGAATCAACAGAAGGCTACATCCTCAAGAGGAGCCCTTCTTCCAGAATCTTTCTTAGTGACAATGCCATTGATTTTACTGGGCGTTTTTGGAAGTAAAAGGTGCAGCCCAATCCTTCTTTATCCAATTTCTCCTGCTAATTCCCGAACTCAAAACTGCCATAGGGCCTGTTTGTTTGAGAACATCCAGTGAAGCACCAAGCTGAGCCCGAGCATTTCACTCCAAGCATGAAGAAAGTCTGTCTTCATGTTGTTTCTTGTTTAAGCAAAGAAGGCAAATTGGCCAGTCATGTTCCTTTCCAACCTTCCCTCCTTCTGGGAAGCTGGGATGGATGCGGGAACAATGCAACGCCCGAGGTATTGCAAAGCCTGATCAGACGTCCTCGCCACAGAACTGCCTGGACATATTTACTGCGTGAGGCTCAGGTTCCATGTTGGGGACCGAGACATACATAAGAAATGGCAGCTCTGCAGTTTGTCCTTCTCCCCAGACAGAGGGAGGGAGACAACCAGACAACTGCTCACGATGTGACAAGGACTCTCCTTTATTTATTCAACACCTACCCTTGCTTGTGACCTTGATAATTCACATGATTTTATTTAAATAGAAAGTAATTGAGAAAACATAAAACAAAAGAGTCTTAGAAAGGAGAGTTTTAGATCACATAATGAAAAGGGTCATCAGACAATTGCACACAATATGACAAGGGCTCTTATTTATTTATTTACAACCTAATTTTCTTTGTAATCAGGACAATGGATGTGATATTAATTTTTATGAGAACATCTGGGGAGAAGATACAGTTAAAAGGGAGAGTTTTATGTAACTGATTGAAATAAGAGGAAAACAATCAAAAATTTTCATTGCTGTAAGTTGAAAGGGTCTCCTGAAATGTCCAGCCAGGGTTGAAATCATGAGACCCCAGGACCTTTGATTCCTGCTCAGAGCCTGGAGGGGCACCATCTCTCCTGTGAAGTTAGGGGCTGCAGGCGGCACAGCCCCAAGTCTTTCTTCCCCCACCTCTCCGCTTCACCTTCGAGGCAGCATGGAGCAATGGTTAAGAGCACAGAGCCTGGCCAGCACCACCTCTTGGCAGCTGTCACGGAGGGTGCAGAGCAACAGGCTGTGAAGCAGGCACAGAGGGTAGGGTCCACGCCCATCATCTGGAGCAGAATATCCACTATATGCACAGCCGTGCACGCCTTTTCAAGCAGGCAGTTTTCCCTTGGAGGTCAGATCTTCGACTTTTCACGATAACACAATGAACTAGTTGTGTCCTACTAATCACCCAAACAAGCAAGTGTCCCAACCAGGTGTGGAAAGCAGGAGCTTACCACCACTAGTGGCGTTCCCTAACGAACAGCTATCAAGCAACAACTAGCCTCCCCTTGCAATCAGGCAGGGGTCTTCGAGACCCATGGGCCAGGAGTTGTAGAGGAAGTCTGCTGCCAGGGACAGGGAGAGGGGCACTGAGAAAGATTTTGTTTTCAGATATGAGAAGCAGGTAGTTGCTGGGATAGCCCCACTCCAGTTCTTCCTACCTTGGAAGCAAAAGTGATTCCAGAACCTCTGACAGCCACTCAACAACCACAAGTCACTAAGTAAGGAGGGCACTGAGAGTGTGGGGCAAAAAGAAAGAACGATTAGGATTTCCTGGTGGCACTGGGCTAAACCAGCAAAGGTAGAGCCCCTACTTCAACACCTCAGAGCTGTGAGATCAACGCCTTTCTTGCTTAAATCACTCATTTATCTCTAGGTGTAAGCATTCCTGATATACCAGCCAGTCTAAGAGTGTAAGTGTGCATTTACCATCAGAAAATGATGAAATCTTGCTGGCCCGTGTTAATTAACTGTGCAATTGTCAGTCACTTTTCCACGAAAAGACAATAACAAACGGAAGAAGTGAGGCTCCCTTCAGAAGGAGTAGTGCAGACCTCTGCTTTACCCAGTGACCTAGCACTCCACTTCCCTAAACTCTGGGAAGCAAGACCTAGATTTTTAAGCCTGAAGTTTTCAAGTCCCCTCTGTTTCTCTCTTGAAATACCAAATATGTATAAAAATCTGTACTATTGTAAGACATACTTGTGCCTCTGAGAAAATTTTAAGCAATATATCATCTGTAGTTTTAGAGTCTTTGCTAGTTTCCCAAGATTCTGCAGATGTTCAAGAATTAGTATTTGCAGCAGAGCACCATTACTACTAATAACATCATATTAAAACTAACAGTGCTTTACTATCTATAGCACTTTCATATGTATTCTATTTTTTAAATATCTATAAACCACAAAAGGATTGCTATTTCTTTGACTGAGTGCAGAACAGTGTATGTGAAAACTTAGGAAAACTAGAATAAAATCACTCATATTCTTCACAGGCATATACAAGATAAGACAACAGGCTAGGAAAGGGGGAAGCATGGGAAAATGAAAAAGGAGCTAGATATGAGAATAAAATAATAAAAAATAAAAATTCAACAGTTCAATTTAAAGGTGTTTTAGAGGCTGTAAAAATCACAAGGAATGTGCATAAAATTTGAAAAACATCATGGAGGATAAATTGGAGAAGCTCCACAAGAAATAGAGGAAAAGGATGAAGACAGACAAAAGGATGACAGAGAAAACTATAGTTATAAAGACAAGAGAGTAAAGAGCCAGCATTCACAACTAAAATTCCAAAATAGTCACATATAAGCAACACAATGATTGGTCATATCCTGGAAAATAAAGCAAATCTCAATGAAGTTACAAGGATTGAAATCATTCAGAGTATGAATGATTTCATACTCTGACTATCATACTCTGAAAGATTTCACTGCTATAGAAAAAAGTAAACTAGAAATAAATAACAAAAATATAACCAAAAAGTCCTCAAGTATTTGGAAATTCAGCAATACACTTCTAAATAACCAATGGATCAAAAAACAAATTATAATGGAAATTATAAAATATTTGTATCAAAGGATAACAAAAATGCAATAAAACACAATTTATGGGATGCAGCTAAAGGCATGCTTAGAAGGAAATTAATAGCCTTAAATGCTTATACAAGGAAATAAAAAAGGCTTAAAATCCAAGACTGAATTATCTAGTTTAGAAAGTTAGAAAAAGAAGAGTAAATTAAACCCAAGTAAAATAAAAGAAATTAAGAAAAATGCTTTAAAATGTAAAACAAATGGATACATCAATCAAGATGGTGGAGTAGGGGGATGTGGAAGTCACCTCACCCCACAAACACATTAAAAATACATCTACAGGGCTTCCCTGGTGGCGCAGTGGTTGAGAATCTGCCTGCCAATGCAGGGGACACGGATTCGAGCCCTGGTCTAGGAAGATCCCACATGCCGCGGAGCAACTAAGCCCATGAGCCACAATTACTGAGCCTGCGCGTCTGGAGCCTGTGCTCCCCAACTAGAGAGGCTGCGATAGTGAGAGGCCCGCGCACCGCGATGAAGAGTGGCCCCCACTTGCCGCAACTAGAAAAAGTCCTCGCACAGAAACAAAGACCCAACACAGCCATAAATAAAATTTAAAAAAAAAAATACATCTACATGTGGAACAATTCTCACTGGAAACTGGCAGAAAGACTCCTGTACAATCAAGGCTGTAAGAAAGATCCACAGGTAATCTGGTAGGAAGGGAAGAAAAGTGACCAGGTCGGGACCTGTGCCCCTGGGAGGAGATTAGAGGAAGAGGGGAATTACACAGGCAGAGAATTGAGTGAGCGGTGACAGACACAGACTGGGCATCCCTGTTCTGGAGTCCTAGAAGGGAGAGAGGAGCCCCCGTGGACAGTTTGGAGGACCACTGAGACTAACAGAGGGGCCGTGGGCAGCCTGAACTCCACCGGTGAGGAGCAAGCATGCTCACGTGCCCCCAAGGCAGGGCAGAGAGAGGCTTCCTGTGCCAGCCTCGGCACACATCCCAGCTTACTGAATGGGAGAAGATATCTGCAAATGATATGAAAGATACGGGGTTAATATCCAAAAATATATAAACAGCTCATACAACTCAGTGTCACAAAAACAAACAACCCGATCTGAAAAAATGGGCAGAAGACCTGAATAGACCTTTTTCCAAACAAGACATACCAATGGCTAACAGGCATGTGAAAAGATGCTCAACATTGCTTATTATTAGAGATATATATAAATCAAAACAACAATGAGATATCACCTCATACCTATCAGAATGACTATCATCAAAAAGTCTGCAAATGGCAAATGCTGGAGTAGATGTGAAGGAAAGGGAACTCTTGTGCATTGTTGGTGGGAATGTAAATTGGTGGAATCACTATGAAAAACAGTATGAACTTTCCTCAGAAAACTAAAAATAGAACTACCATATGATCCTGCCATTCCATTTCTGGGTATGTACCCCCCAAAAATGAAAACACTAATTCAAAAAGATACATGCATCCCAATGTTCATAGCAGTTTTATTTACAATAGCCAAGATACGGAAACAACCCAAGTGTCCAGCAAACAGATGAATGGATAAGGAATATGTCATATATATATTTTCCACTATATAGATATATAGTGGAATATTACTCAGGCATAAAAAAGAATGAAACTCTGCCATTTGCAACAACATGGATGGACCTAGACAGAATTATACTTAGTGAAGTAAGTCAGAGAGAGAAAGACAAAAGCTGTATGATATCACTTATATATGGAATCTAAAAAAGAAAACAAACAAATGTATATAACAAAACAGAAACAGACTCACAGTTACCACTGGGGAAAAACAAACCAGTGTTTACCAGTGGGGAGAGAGAAATGGGGAGGAACGAGATACAGGTAGGGAATTAAGAGATACAAACTACTATGTATAAAATGGATAAGTAAAAGGATATATTATACAGCACAGGGAATTATGACCATTATTTTGAAATAACTTTTAATGGAGTATAATCTATAAAAAATACTGATTCACTATGCTGTACACCTGAAACTAATATAGTATTGTAAACCCACCCACTATACTTCAATAAAATAAAATGTAAAACAAATGGACAGGAGAGAAAAATCAAAGCCAAAATGGTTCTTTTAAAATCTAAGTACACTGAAACTCTTTAAAAGAATTGCTTTAGGAAAAAAAAGAGAGAGAGAGAGAGAGAAGCCCAATTTTCAAAATGAAGAATTAAAAATGGAACATCACCACCCAGTCTACAGATGTTAAAAAGAGAATGAGAGGATATTATAAATAATTTTATGGAGATCAATTTGGAAATTATGAAGTAGAAAAATTCCTTTAAAAAACACAATTTAGAAAACTGATTTTTAAAAAAGAAACAGAAATGTGAATAGTCCTACATTTATTTAAACATTTTTAATTTTTAATTTAAATCCCCCCCAAAAAAATCTCCAGGCCCAGATGGTTTCATTAATGAATTCTTCTTAATATTTTGGAGTATAATGGCACCAATCTTAGAGACGTTTTTCCAGAGGCTAGAAAAGCTGAAACACTTCCCAACTCATCCAATAAGACCACTTTGACCTTGATACCAAAACCTGACAAAGACATTATAAGAAACAAAAACTACTGGCCAACTGTTCCCATGAACATAGACACAAAAATACTAAACAAAATATTAGCACAAATAATCCAGTAAAATGCCAAGAGGAAAATGCATGAAGTCTACCTTGGGCTTATTCAAGGAATGCATGGATTTAAAGTCAATAGATATGTTTCTGGTTCTGCTTCCCCTCTCCCTTCCTGACCAATTCTGTCCTACAGGTATTAGGCAGAGCAGGAAGGGCATCTATGGTGGAAGCCAGGGGGTCCTGCAGTGGGCTACACAGGGGTGTCGGAGGAGGATCTGCACAGAGGGCCAGCCTGGAGTGAAGGCAGGGCAAGGGGTGCATCCACGCAGGGGAGGGAGTGGTGACGGAGATGGGAGATCAATTATATCCTATTGACCAAATGAAGAATCATATTAAGGGTAACAAAAACAAGGGTTCTTCACAGGGTTGGAGAAGAGAGTTACAAATATGGAAGTGGAGAAAACAAAACACTGTGATGTTGGATTGGAATGGGAGGTATCAGTGTGAACCAGTGGCTCTCAATAGATATTAGATATATAGATGATAAATGATAGATGGATAGGTAGATGGATTAAAATAAATATAAATGCAAATGAATGTATCTACATATACTTGTGTGTGTATACATATACGTATGTATCTTCAATATACATTTGTCACCTAGCTCTGCTTGAGAGGACCTGGGAGTGGCAACACACCAAGCCACAGACCTTAGCTTCTAAATACCACCTGCCACTAAGAGAAACCAGAAGTCCCTGGAGAAACGGCTTATGCCAGGTCTTGAGCAGGAAAAGCACACAGTGAGCCTGAAACCACTATGCCAGAAGGCAAGAAAGTGCTCAGAGAAGAGTGGGGCATGCCAACGGACACCCAAGCCAGAGTAAATGAGCTCTCACTGGGTAGACCGGGTACAATCTGAGCACTGAGGTGAATAATGATGATAACAGATTATGGTCCATTAAGAGTAGTAGAAAACCATGAGTCCTTTCAGAAACTAATTAAGGAATTCATGTAAAACTCGATGAAGAACAAGATAACATAGTTCCAAAGTACCTCCCCACAAAAAATGCTTGTTAATTACAAAGGAGAAGTTAGTAAGTTTACAGTGGAGAAACCTGGCAGACACCACCTTAATCAAGTAGTCAGAGTAAACATCATTAATTATGAAACAAATTGGAATTATGTGTTGCCTGATGGAACACAAGATCGCAGCAGTACTTGTGTGAAGGACAGAACCTCAATCTAATTGTAAGAAAACGGACAAATCCAGATTGGAGGACACTCCACAAAACAAATGGCCTGTACTCTTCGAAAGTATCAAAGTCATGTAGTCCAGGAAAGACCAGGGACTGTTCTAGACCAAAGGAGATAAAGAGACAGGCAAGTAAATGCAGCATGTGATTCTGAAAGGAATCTTTGCTACAAAGGTATTGCTGAAACAACTGGGAAACCTTGAATAGGATTTGAGGATTAGATGGTATCATGTATCAATGCAGGTATCTTGATTTGGATAGAAGAATGTCCTTGTTATAGAAATATACCCTAAATTATAAAGCAGAAACTAACACACCATTGTAAAGCAATTATACTCCAATAAAGATGTTAAAAAAAAAAAAGAAATATACCTTAAAAATAGGAATGATGGAGGAACATGTCAGCAACTTACTCTCAAGTGGCTTAGAAAAAGCAAGTTCTTTGTACTCTACTTCCAAGTTTTCTGTGTTTGTTACTGTTTCAAAATTGTTCCAAAATTTTAGATAAATGTTATATATACATACATATATACATATAAATCTCATGTTATTTTCTCCTTTACTTTGTTTATGTGGTAAAAAACACACAATACTTCTATGTGTGTCTGTGTGTGTTATTCATCACGTAAACAAAATAAAGAAGAAAAGAATATGATTATTTCAAGAGATGCAGAAAAAGTATTTGACAAAATTTTACATGAATTCATAATTTAAAAAAAAAAAACCCTCTAATCAAAGAGACCTGCAGCTTCTGCCCTGAGTTGGAGAGAGCTGGAAGGAATGTTGTTCTCACCCTTTCAACAAAAAAGAGACAGACTAACTTCAAATCCACAAGTTTTTTGAAGCCATCAGAGAGTAGAGGTCACAGAGAAAGTACTGGGCTAAAACCTAAGGTGGCATAGTGTCTGCAGGGAGCGAAGAGGTGCCAGCCTGACCCCACCCCCTGGGCCACCACACTGTGGGGACAGATTGGTGAAGGTCTTTGCACAGACTGGTGGAAGAGTGTGACAGTTCTAGGGGGCTGCATGGTGTGTCAGGGTGTACACAGCTTCTCATAGGCTCTTTCTTCACACATAAAGAACTCAACAAGCTCTTTAAAATGCCTACTGGGTGCAAACCTGGGGCAAGAGCACAGCAGAAATGCAAAGGAACAAGAAACTCCTCCAGGATCTTTCTCTTCTTTTTCCACTAGGAACAGTTTTAGTTCTTTTGGGGAGGGGCATAAGCTGCCCTGGGGACATTGGTGAAAAATCTGCAGTTAGGGAAAGAAATGAGAAAAAAACCCCACTCCTGAGGGAGGGACAGGATCACACAGTGTGGCCACAATTACAACAGAGAGGGAGGAGAATCAAGAAAGCCACACTCCTAAGACCCACGGACATGGGGCACATCTAAGATTAAGGTTTAATCAGGACAAAAGACTGCAAACAATGTGATTAATTCGCATACAGTCATCTCAATGGATGCAGAAAGAGCACTTGAAAAAATGCAACATATATTCCTGGTAAATACTCTCAGCAAACTAGTTATAAAAGAGAACTTCCTTAAACTAATAAAGAGCGTCTGAGCATCTAAAAACAAACAAACAAACAAACCCTACAGAGAACATGGTAAAAACCGGAAATGCTTCCAAGGGAACAAGAAAAGGATGTTCTCTCTCACCACTCTTGTTCAACACTGTCCTGGAAAACTTAGTGCAATAAGGCAAGCAAAAGAAATAAAAGGACCAGATGAAATGGAAAAAACTGTCTCTATTCAAAGATGGCATGATTGTCTATGTAAAAAAACAAAACAAAACAAAACAAAAAACACAAAGAATCTACAAAAATCTCCTAGAAATAATAGATGAGTTCAGCAACTTATTAATTTGACATACAAAAATCAATTGTATTTCTACATGCTATTAATGAATAACTGGAAAAATTATTTTAAAAAAATTTTTTAAATACCATCTACAATAGCAAATGAAACAGTTATAAATCTAACAAAATCTCTGCAGGTTCTGTATGTTGAAAACTACAAAATACTAATCAAAAAAATCAAAGAAGACCCAAGTCAATGGAAAGATATGCCATGTTCATGGATTGGAAGACTCAATAATGTTCAAATATAGTTCTCTCCAACTTAACTCGTAGGTTCAATGCAATGCCAATCAAAATCCTGGCAGGATTATCTGTAGATGTCTTTCAGTGCCATTTTTAAAAAAAGGTTGCTCACTATTGAATTGCTTTTGCACCTTGGCTAAAAATCAGTTGACTATATTCGTGTGGCCTTATTTCCAGTCTCTCTATTCCATTTTGTTTGTGTGTCTATCTTTTTGCTGATGCCACATTGTTTTAACTATAATAAGTCTTGAAATCAAGTCCTCCAACTTTGTCATTCTTTTTAAAAATTACTTTGGCTACTCTCATTACTCTGTATTTCTGCACTTAAAAAAATAGAATTAGATTATCAATATTTACCTCCAAAAAATCCTGCTGTGAGAGACATTACTAAGAGAATGAAAAGAAAAGCCATGGACCAGGAGAAAATATTTGTGAATCACACATCTGACAAAGGACCTGTATCTAGAACATTTTGAGAATGCTCAAAATTCAACAGTAAGAAAACAAACAACTCAGTTTAAAAATAAGCCAAAGATCTATATACTTCACCAAAAAAGATATAAGGTTAGAAAATTTTAAAAAGCATCTAATAAGATGTTCAACATCATTAGTCAACAGGGAAATACAAATTCAAACCACAATGAGATATCAGAATATCTAAAAAAAAAAAAAAAAAAAAACAACTGGCAATGACAAGTGTTGACAAGAATGCAAAGCAAATGGAATTTTTATACATTGTTGGTGGGAATGCAAAATGGTATACCCATGTGGAAAACAGTTTGGAAGTTTTATATAAAGTGAAATGTATATAACCTAAGCATAGGTTAACCTACCATATAACCTAAGCAATCAGAAAACAGTTTGGAAGTTTCTTATAAAGTGAAATGTATATAACCTAAGCATAGGTTAACCTACCATATAACCTAAGCAATCTCACTCCTAGGTATCTACTTAAGAAAACTGAAAATTTATTTCACTCAAAGCCCTATATATGAATGTTTACTGATGCTTTATATGTATTAGCCAAAAGTAACCTTGCTTTGCCCTGCAACCAGTAAATAGATAAACAAGTTGTGATATATCCATGCAATGGAATACTACTAAGCAAAAAAAAGGAATGAATTATTGGTTCACTTAACAACAGGGATGAAACAAATGCATTTGACGAAGTAAAGAAGCCAGACCCAAAAGGCTATACATTGTATGATTCCGTCTATTTGATGATTTAGAAAAAGAAAAGTATAAGGTAGAAACTGCTTAGTAGTCCCCAGGGGTTGGAGTTGAGGGGAGGAGCTATCTGTAAAAGGGTAGCCAGAACTTTACAGGCGATACAACTGTGGTGGTGAACATACAACTCCATGCATTTGTCGAAACCCATAGAAATGTGCACTACACAAAGTGAATTTTAATATAGGTAATTTTTTAATAACAATCAACCAGATTGTAGAAGAGGTCCTAGAAAGCAAGAATGCAGACAATGGTGACAAATGAATCTAACTGTATTACAACAGACTCAAACAAACACACTGAAGGGGAGGGGGAAGAAAGGAGTTGACCCATGTAACTTTGGAAAATAATACTTTGATCAAATACTGTAAGGCTAAAGCTAAAAAGAACTAAACACAAATACTGTACTCTAGTTGATAAATTACTCTCTCACAGGGTTACTGTTAGAATTTCTGAAACTACTTATGTGAATACCAGTGTTGAACAATTAAGCAATGATAGATAACGAGACCCAGGTTTCTCACTATCAAAGAAAATTGTGACAAATAAGATAAGGACGAGGACTAGAATGAATGTGGCAGTGCTGGGTTGGAGTCAGAGGTATCAATATGGACTTAAGGACTTTTTAAGCCACAGATAAATAGACACAAAATTAAATGTAAAGGTGTATATACATGGTTTACTATACAAACATATATTTCCTAGCTCTATCTACTAAGATGGTCTCTAAGCAGTGACACTCCAGAAGCAATGAGCACACCTAGCAACCAGATCTTGGTTCCTAAATACCATTTTCCAACAGAAGGAACCAGGGCTCCCTGGAGAAGTAGTTGATTCCAGGGTTTGGGCAGGGAAAATCCAAGATGAACCTGAAGCATTATATGATACCAGAAAGGAAGTACTCAAGAGATGGAGGGGTAAGGAATGGGCCATATTGAAAGGGCACAGGTGCCAACCTGACAAAGTTCTCAATGGCTCAACTTGAACAGCAGCTTTAGCAACAAATAAAAAATGATAGTACTGGATTATATCTCAAAGAATAAAATAATTACTCATGAGTCAAAAAAAACCCTATAACATATATCATACTTAACGGTGAAATAGTGAAAATTTTCCAACTATAATCATAAAAGAGATGACACCATCACTACTTCTATTCAGCATTGTACTAGAAGTCCCAGTCACAGCAGTAGTAATGAAAAAAAATTAAATATAAGAATTGGAAAGGAAAAAATTAAAATATTATTTCACATCATCTGTTTTGTACTGAATTGATCAAAAAGAATCTATAAACAGAATACTAATATTAATAGTGGATTGAGTAAGACCAAAATAATAGATTGAGTCATATGCAATCACCATTTCAGAGTTGAATATTGGCAATTTCAAATGCTTCAACTAAGAAAAGTCAAATGCATTTCAATATACTAAGAAAATAATTAGAAATCAAACTTTTAAAAGATGTTTAAAATAGCATCAGAAAATATAAAAACATCAAGAAGTAAATCTAACAAAAGACATACAAGATTTCTGCACTAAAATTTACAAAACTTTATTGAGAGAAATGTTAAAAGACCTATATAAATGGAGAGCTGTAATTCTGACTATTCAGTATTATAAAGTTATCAATTATCCCTGAATTGATGTATATATTCAATGCATTTGCAATCAAAATCATAACGCTTTTTGTGTGGAAACTGACAAGCTGATTCAAGTATTTATATGGAAAGGCAGAAGGCCAAGAAGAGTCAAGACGGTCTTGCAGAATAAAGACAGAGCTGGCAGGTGTAGCCTCCCAGCTATGAAGACTTTTATAAAGCTACCTTACTTGACACAGTGTGGTATTAGCACATGGATAGACAATAGGTCAATGGACCAGAACAGAGAGTGCAGAAATAGACTCATTTATGGTCACTGGCTTTATGACAGTGATGACACCAAAAGTGGGAAGAATGGTCTATTCAGCAGATGACACTCTGTCACCTGCATATCTGTAGGAAAAACAAAAAAAAAATTCCTGACCTGTAGCTCATATCTCACACCACACAGAAAAAACAAATCATTTCCAAGTAGTTTTTAGATGTAAATGTGAAAGATGAAACAACAAACCTTCTAGAAAACAGCATAGAAGAATAGCTTCATGATTTTACAGCAGGAAAATATTTCTTAGACACAGAAAGCACTATACACTAAAGAAAAGGTTAATGGGTTGAGCAATAGTAAATTAGCAAAATTAAAATCTTGTTCAGCAGGAAGACAATATTGAGTACTTATGAAAACCCTACAGCTCACGTCATACCTAATGACAAAAGATTTGATGACTTTCCCTCTAAGACTGGGGAAAAAGTAAGGATGGCTATAGTAAACACTGTCGTACTGGGGAGCCTACCCAGTGAAATAAGGTGAGAGATAGTGTGGGATAAAAGATTGTGAGAGTGAGAGATCACACACATTGGAAAAGAAGAAGTAGAAAATCCTAAGGAAATAAACATTTCATTAAGGTCACAAGATACAAGGTCAATATACAAAAATCAACTGTATTTATATATAGTAGCAATGAACAATTTAAAATACCATTCAAAATAGCATCAAAAACATGAAATATTTAGGTAGAATTTAACAAAATATGTGCAAGACCTGTTCAATGAAAACTATATATTGCCACCAAGGAATTAAAGAATACCAAATAAATGGAGAGATATCTACTATGTTCATGAATTGGAAGTCTCATTTTTATTAAAAATGCAATTCCTTCCAGCTTACTCTATAAATTCAGTGTATTACCAATCAACATCCCAGGAGGTCTTTTTTGTATAAATTGACAATCTGATTCTAAAATTTATATGAAAATTCAAAAGATCGAGAATAGTCAAGTTTAAAAAAGAAAAATTAGAGGACTTACATTATCTGAAAATTTACAGTAAAGGGGTCACTGGGGTTCTGGCATGAGGATAAGTACACAGTGCAATGAAACAGAATAGAGAGAACAGAAATAGACTCACACGTATATGGCCAATTTATTTTTAACAAAGAGGAAAAGACAATTCAATGGAAAAAAGAATAGTCTTTTCAAAAATCGGTGCCAGAACAAATGGATATGCACATGGGTAAAAATGACCCTCGCTCTTACTTAATGCCATATACAAAATTAGCTCAAAATGGATCATACCACAAAATTCTTCAAACCTTGGGGAAGGCAAAATTTTATAGATAGGACACAAATTTCACAAACAATAAAATAAAATGCTAATAAATTAGATTTAACCAAAATGTAAAATGTCTGCTCTTCTAAAGATGCCATTGACAAAATGAAAAGGCAAACTAAAAACTGAGAGAAAATATTTGCAAATCAAAAATTTGATAAAGAATTTATATCCAGAACATATAAAGACCTCTTAGAACTCAATAATAAAACATCTTCCTTAAAAACCTGGATAAAAGCAATAGAGAAAATTTCTCAAATGTACAAGCAATTAGAAAGTGCATTACTTACAAAACCTAGAGAGAAATGTATTCAAAGACATTCTCCAGCAGACTAGAAGATGAATCAAAATACAGAACTAAAGAGTTTTAGAATTATGTTAGAAAGGTACTACTGGGATAAACAATGAAACCAAATCATCACAGAAGTAAAGGTATATTTACCAAAAAAAATGCAGTTTTGAAGATTCAAAAATAAAAATAATTTAATAATACACTAGTTCTAAAATCTCATAATATAAAACAACAAAAAGTAGGTGAAGGGGGGGGGGACAAAAGTTTGAGTTAACTTCCTCACCTCTTATGAGGCATGTTGACAGATACAAAATGACAAGCAATTTGATAAAATACACCAAAAGACCTGAAAACATTTATCCTCTTTAGCCAGAAGTTTTACTTGTAGGAAATTGTCTTAAGGAAATAACTATGTGCAAAAAATAACTACACAGATGTTCGTTGCAGCATTATTTTATGATAGACAAAAATTGGAAGGAGTCTAAATGCCCAACAGTATGGGGCAGACTAAAGAACTATACATGTTCATTCACTGAAATACTGTTTATTCATTAAGTGATATGTGGACAAAGAATATCTAATGATTAGGAAAGAATTTCATTCTCTTTCTTAGGTATTTTTATGTCATTCTAGTTAAAACCAAGAATTTTGCTGGTTTATGATTTTTTTTTCTTTGATCAACAGGATTTATTTGGCATCACCCCTTTTTCTCATTTCTTTTCCTAAGTCTTCTGCTTCTTTCAAACACTTTCATGTGGAATACTTCATTTTAACTTTATCTCCCTCAAAAAACTATTCAATGATTTAAATACTAGTGACTTTGTTTCCTAAAATGGCAGTATTCACAATTTATGTTTAAATGAAAAGATAGGGAATTCCCTGGCAGACCAGAGGTTAGGACTCCACGCTTTCACTGCTGAGGGCCCAGGTTTGATCCCTGGTCTGGGAACTTAAGATCCCGCAAGCTCTGCGTGGCATGGCCAAAAAAAATAAAATAAAATAAATGAAAAACTAAGGATGCCATCACTTAGAAGCTAGTTGGTTTGCAACACCAATGCATATAAATTCAGTGCTTAGTTTCAAATATGACACTACAGTTGTTTTTAAGTCTCAATAATTTATGGTTTTGAGAGACTTGAATAAAACACTAATTACAACAAAGTATACTAATTTTATGATACAAAGAACTAAAATATTAAATTTTTACCAATCCCCAGCAATCCATATTTCTAAAAGGAAAAACATACACATACAATATACATACATATTAGCAGATTAATTCAAACCGGACCTCCAACACATATATTTTCAATAAGAACTGATCTAGTAATAAAATATTCTCCACCACAAATGTGAGCCAAACCCATAATTCATTTATTTCAAGTATGTGAATGCTCCACCTTCTGGCTCACAGTCAAGCCTCTAAGAAATCCTTTGCCCGGGAGGCACAAAGTCTTCCACAACTGCCTGGGAGCAAACCATTCCAGGCAGCCAAGGCTCAGAAAGGGATCATCGTGGTCTGTTCCAGCAACTCTCAGACCAGTCCCCAAAGAGCTGAGGCCAGCAGCTGTTCACAGGCTAATGACAGCACAGCGAGAGTGGCAAGATGCTCAGGGCTGCAGGGAGGGCATCTCCACTCCCAGCCTAGGTGATGTCCACTCCATGGAATCCTGTGGACCATATCCCGCCTCATTAGCTCTGCCTGGTACCTCATGGAGCCAGCAACCCACAGCCAGAACTTTCTAGCAAGATTCCCCACTGGGTTAAGTTCTTTTTTTTGTTTTGTTTTGGATTGAATTGCATTTTTATTTATTTATTTTTTATATTTTTAACATCTTTATTAGAGTATAATTTCTTTACAATGGTGTGTCACTTTCTGCTTTATAACAAAGTGAATCAGTTATACATATACATATGGCCCCATATCTCTTCCCTTTTCTAATGCAGTCTGCATCACCAAATTAGATAGCATCATAAAAATTTTTTAAAAACATTTTAGCTGTGCAGACAGTTTCGATGCCACCCATCTCTTCCCCTTCACAACGCTGTCGGGCAGGACCATTTTTGTTACACTTCAGGTCTTTCTGAAAACCACCCCAGTGTTGTCGGCTCATAGAGCTTCTTTCTGGCACTCACTCAAGACCTTCTTCCTCCTTCCTGTACAAATATTTCCTGAGTTTTCATTAGAAACAGATTATGAGGGACCTGCATGTTTCGGAGGAACCTTCCCCCTTGTCACCCACACACGATGAGCTTTACAATTATTCCTTATTGAAGCCGAACATGTTCACCCTTAAAATTTAATGTCGAGACACTTGAGGAACCACAGTGGACTTCTTCCCATCACTCCCCACTATGCACCAACGTGCTTCATCTGTCCTTGGATTCACCAAGGCAAAGCCCTCATTTGATCACATCCTTAAGAAGAAAAATTGAATTAGATCCAGTCACCTTCAGTCATGCACATGAGAAGTGAGGAAACCAAACATGTTTGTCCAAAAAAATCAAAAAATGCTATATCTGCTGTAGCCATTTGCATGTGCCAGGCCCGCATCTGGGTGCTGTGCCAGCTCCCAGCTGTGATAGGAATTCTAGCTCACCACTGACATTTCTATGTCCCCTTATGGGGTGCAAGACCCTGCACTTCATGCTACCCTTGGAAAATCAGCAAAGCGTTGCATTTGGGTTTTTTTTAAGAAGTTACACAGCTGTTGTTCATAGAAAGGATATATTTTTAAGCAACTGTTTTCCTTACTATTTCATTATTGGTGTATGCCTAAGTGCATTTGATGTTAGCACTGTTCCACACAGCTTCTACTGGAGGTCTCCATTTGTTGTCACAGCCGCAGGGAAGCCATGGAAACTCACAACTGTGAAAGCCCAGGACATAAAGGATGCATTGGATCTGGTGTTCAAGCTTAATTCAGAAAAGAATTGCTTTCCAAAGACTCTCACTTTTGTTTCTAACGTGTTTGGAAATAACGTTTTTATCATGGAGTTTCACTAAGCATCGTGCTAAACTTCCCACCACATGAAAAACACCTTCTCTGGCAGGAGATGGTGTGACCCTGGTGAGATAAGGTGGTCCTGCTCTCAGAATCACCAACCTTCAAATCCACACCATGTACGCAGCAGGTGAAAATCACCTTAAAAGTGCTACGTCAGTAGGGATTTTCTCTGTAACCAGAAAAGGATGAAGTCACAATAACTGAAGGAAGTGAACAACCCAGGGCCACTCTGGGCTTACCCCACCATGGGACCCTCTCAGCAACCAGGCTGTGGCCCCAGAAGTGATACATTTGCACGCTCTGAACAGCAACAATCCCAGGACATCTACAACAGACTTCTCCTTCTGGGAAGTCCATGTCTTCCCATGTCTGGGAAGTCCTGACTTCCCCAGGTCAAGAAAAAAAGTCTCTTTTTTAAAGAGTCACTCTATTTACAATGAAAGAAATGAGACCATTTTTCTTTTGTGCATCTGGAAGGTAACAGTGCTGTATATCATATTATGCATGAGGTTTCTCAGATATCTGAACAAGACTGAAGAATTCACATAACTATTAAGCTACAACTTTTCAGCTACAAACCACAAGCTCAAAGACTTGGAGAGGCATCGAACTTCATGTAAAGTCTGCGCACCACTTCTTAGGGCCTTTCTTGTTAAAAATTATAAGAAGAATAAAAAAGGTTGGACTATTGACTCAATAATAAACATTTGATCACATCTTAAACTAGAGATCATCTGTGTTTGCATTCCCAGATTCTTTATCAGTAATATGTTGATGCGTGTTTGAAAATTTATTAGATGCTGTAAAACAAATCATTAAGCAGGAAGCAGTTCCGAGCCTCAGCGCTCTCTGACCCTTTGTAACCCTATTATAGCACCGAA